>NC_143574.1:22501451-22805080 GCF_054136105.1 Typopeltis vanoorti | reverse complement strand
CCAACGGATCTTTATTGGTATGGGGAGGCCTAGAATATGTCTGTAGGCAGCCCAAGAAAATGAATATGATTGATGAACAGAAACGAAATAGAAATTAATAGAACTGGCTTCATCAGTTTACCATGGATTCTCGCTCCACTAGAAAAGGGCAAAAATAATAGAGGGACTTTTCAAATATCGTATGAAAGATTTATTATGCAGTCAATTATTTTACACTGCAAGGTCTGTCTAATACAGAAGACTAGTTTACTTTCATCGGCAAAACTACGCATAACATTTGAGATTAGCGAGAGAAGGTCATTACATTAATACATAGAAAAAGAAGAGTGTGATAGATAGTTCTGAGTACTACCTAGTTGGTATTGTTTGGAAATTTGAAGAGAGGAAATCGTACAATTTAAGAAGCAGTGAAATAATGCAGAGAAGAGTGACAAATGAATTGCAAAGTGTGGAAATCAGATCCATCCCTCAAATAGCAATTTGATAATTAGGCCTCTATTGTAGAATCGATCATATGCTGTGAAACTGTCACATTAATCAGCACATTTGTGACACATTAAATGTCATAAATATCACATTGAAAAATTGGGAAAATGCTTCCCTCTACATTGGTTTACTTCGTTTTCATAATCTCTAATAGCAACCAATATTCCAGAACCTCGATGTCATGCACGGTTCACAGTTTCCGTATACGTTCAAATGACCAAAACATGTACAGTCAGTTAGTTATGGTAGAATATGTATTTCAAGAGAGTCTGTGTAGCTCAGTGGATGTGGCGTTTGCACACCACATCGAAGGAAGACTTGATTTCGAGTCAAGTCGGCGACTAGAAGAAATTTTTCTAAGCTTTTTTTGACCAGTTCCCGAGTTAGCACAGGCAAGCGGGTTTTTTTCTCCCGGAAACTCGGGTTTTTCGTCCCGAAAACTCAAAAAAATAGACCGTACAACCCACATTAATTCAGACATTAAATACGAGTGTTAGGGTTAGGGACCACGAGATGGCGGCATTTGTTTAGCCGTCACTCTTCACTGCATGCCTCTTAATTAGTGATAGCCTTGGGCCAACTACCTCTGAACTACCCACTCAGTCTCCAAAAGTTAGATAGGGCTAAAAATGGCCTCGCCTTCTCCCTATACGGAAACAAAAAGGCGTTAGCTGATTTTTTTTATATGTATTTCAGTTTGAATATGGCTTTAAGAAAGAAATAAACAATAGCTGTTTTATTCCCCATAAATCTAGGTTATTCTCGCAGTTATTTGCTATCTTCTCAGTTTCTGCAATGTGGATTCAAATTCAATGCATGTACTATGAATACCTGATTTCATGCTTTGTCAATTTCTTAGAAGTCAATTCCAGTATAAGATGAACTTCAGCCTCTGGTCTGAAACGTAAATGTATGTTATTCCAGACTCAGTTTCTTTCTCTCTCTCTCTCTCTCTCTCTCTCTCACACACACACACATATTCTGCGCTAAAAGCAAAACCATCACGGGCATAATGTATCTTGAACTATTAGAAAGAAACTTCTGTCCAGCTTGCACAGCAAGGCTTTCTTTTGATGATGCATCTTCAACATCACGCAGAAACTTTCCATAAAACAAACAATGAAATTAAAGAATGTTCAGGGAGACCATAAAATAACTTTCCCTCTTTAGAAGCATCTGTAGCTAAAACCAATAAACGGGGAGATGATTTAGTACCAAAAAAATATTTAGTACCAAGAGTCGCCGATAAGGGAAATTTTGGAGCTGGAGTAGCCGAAAACAAGCGGATAATTATATTAAAGACAGATAAATGGAATAATACAGCATTGCACTGTTTAAGGTAAAACAACTTAACAAGTAAAGCATGCTGAGGCAATGGGGGATGCTTATTGAATACAATTCGTCAGTCATTCGAATGACTGCCTAAACGTTCCCAATCCCTTTTTAAGTGGAATTGGTGGCGCTGCTCTCAGGTACACACAGTAAAATGTGCATAATCCTTTTTACCTGCGTTTACTGCAAATATTTGACTGCTTTCAGCTCCACCAGCGCCAAAATTTCCCCTATCGTCGACTTTTGGTGCTAAATATTTTTTCGTGGAATTCATCTCCCCATGCTTTCGAAAGTCTAAATATAAAATGTGTTCTCATTCCGTGTATTAGTTTTAATTACAGATACCTCCAAAGAGGGAAAGTTAATTTATGGCCACCCTGTATTTACATTTCATGACATGAAAAGGTAATATAATCAAAGTTACACTTAATAGTCCATGAGTTCTTATTGCATTCTAGTTCTCACCAACACCATTCATTGTAAATAATTTTTCATTTTCTTTCTCATTTTCATTTTCTTTTTCAGTGTGGCCAAAACTGAAACATTTGTGGTCTCAAGACAACCATCCCAGTGCACTCTACATGTAAGTGGAGTGCCAATGAGGCAGGTGGAGAAGTTTAAATACCTTGGGTCCATATTCACGAATGATGGAAAATGGGACATAGAGCTAGATACTCGAATTGGCTTAGCAAGCTCAATATTGCGGGAGCTTCGCCGTTCGGTAGTACTGAAGCGGGAGTTAAGCCAGAAGGCAAAGCTGGCTGTCTTCAATACAGTCTATGTCCCCATTCTCACTTATGGTCATGAGAGTTGGGTAATGACCGAAAGAATGCGGACACGAATCCAAGCAGCTGAAATGAGGTTCCTTCGAGGGGTTATGGGGATGACAAGACTCGACAGAGTCAGAAGCTCTGCAATTCGAGAAACCCTCAATACTCAACCCTACTTCTCTGTGTTGAGAGATCACAGTTACATTGGTACAGGCACGTGGTCAGAATGCCACAAGAGAGGCTCCCTCAACAGGCCCTCTTTGCCAAGCCAGAGAGTGGAAGGCCAAGGACTCGCTGGATAGATTATATCCAAAACCTTGGGCGGACACGTTTGGGAATCCCACCAGAACACCTGAGCTTGGTGGCAGAGGATCATGACCACTGGAAGTTCCTCTTGCAGCTGTTTCCCCCCACAACCCAATTAGGAAAGGTAGGCCTTGAAGATATATGTATGTATGTTTCTTTCTCATCTGTCACATGATGGGTAGTGTCCCATATGAAACCTTTGCCATCTGGCTCTATCTCTAGCCATTTTTGTCATGAAGTTCGATAATTGTGACTTTTCCTTCAAACACTGTGACCAAGTTCTTTTCGGTCTGCCCCTTAATCGTCTTCTTCTTCCAATGATTCCATTCAAGACCATATTTGGAAATCGCTGAGAGAAGATTCTCTGGGTGTTAAACCATCTTAATTACTGTTTAAGAATTTTAGCAATGATATCCAATGTATAGATGAATACGTGATTGATTTTCTTTTGATTTGCGTCCTGACTAGTGAGTCGTATTTATTTTTCTCGTTTGAATATTCTAGTTTTCTGTATTTCTTTCTGATTGAGTCGTTATATCTCGGCTAAATACGTTGCTGAGGTATGATAAAGGATTTATAGTTTTAGTTTGAGATTTGTGAATGATATTATTTTCCCTTATTTTGTTTCATTCATATTCATGGTATTAGAACATTTATTATTATTATTATCCCTACACCCTTCAACAACTCATACGGTTCTTTTTTTGAGATCACATCAGATACCCACGCAACTCAACAACCTACCAAGAAATTTAAAACACATAGATAATTACAGAACGTTAAAACACGAACTCTGGAAAATATACCAACAAAGTTAATATACCATTAACACTAATATACTGGTGATTTGTGATGCGTATATTAGTGTTAATGGTATATTAGTGTTAATATACCATTAACACTAATATACGCATCACAAATCACCAGTATCCAATACCTACATCCCATACATAAACAGTAACAACAGCATAAATATTGAAGGCTAAATTCCACTCTCTTCATTAAAGCAAACCCAAGCTTCCAAGTAGGTGAGATTAATCTGCCTCACTCGTCTACACGTACAGGGCAGCGCCAACCCGAGAGTGCAAAGGGTGCACTGCACCCTGGCGACATTTTATGTAGCTAATATCTAATTTGGATTATACAATGCAGTATTTACGGCGACTGATAAAAGTTTGCATCTGAGCGGTAAATACCCTTGGCGTGCCTCTGTACACATAATCTTTATAATCAAAGAATGCAGATTATGTAACAAAACAGTCAGTAAAGTATATAACAATAATGAAGATACTGATATTAAAGATAAAAAAATGTATATATGTAAATAGGCTGTATAATAATAAGCGATGATATTTTTATTGAAAAAAAAATTATGTACATTTATATTTTTTTAAAAAACTCACTGTAATCTACATTTGTATTGAACAGAAAATGTAACAGTATACTTTATTGTATATAGGAAAATACTCTGTAAGATGATAAATAAATTATCACAAATTATTAAAATTAATTACTGACTTAAAAAAATGTATTGTGAAAAAAGTGAAATAAACGCATTCGGCATTTTCTACTGCTAACAAAAAAAGAAGCTCCAAATGTAAATTTTGAATTAAAATAAACAGCAAATTGAAATTAAAAAAAAAATTATTTTAAAATATTATGTATGTGCAAACTATGCACTATTGTGCATGTAATGCATTATAAATAAAATAAGCTAACGCTGGAAATTATTATTATTATTATTATTATTATTTTATTCACATAATTATGTCAATTATGTGTCAATTATAATTGATACACAGTCGAAACAAGATATCATATAAACAAAAATTTGACTGGCGATACAGAACAATGCAGATTCCACCCAAGAATCTAAGAATAGTCTGTTAGGTAGCGTCGTAAAATATGGACTGTTCAAAGTAATGCTGTTTTTTGTAGATCATATGGGGTCACTTCGTTGATGTTTAATTGCTGTAAATAGTTGGATAGCTTCATTGAAGTTACACCAAGTGCACCGATAACTATTGGGATGACTTTGGTGTGTTTAAGCCACAGTCGGCCAACATCGATTGCCAGATCTCGATATTTAGTCATTTTTTCAGTTCTTTATCACTGAGTACTGCGATATCAATAATCCAAACCTGTCGATGTTCGATAATTGTGATGTCAGGTCTATTGTGTTCCAAATGCCGATCAGTTTTTATTCTAAAGTCCCAGAGAATTTTTGCTGTTTCGTTTTCCAATACAGTATCTATTTTATGCTACCACCAGTTATCAGAAGTAGGAAAGCCATATTTTTTGCATGCCACTTGATAAGGCGGTATTTATGTCAGTTTGAGCTATTTTGCTGCAGGCACTGATTAGATGTTCTACGGTCTCATCTTTCTGATCGCATAATCTGCATTTGCTGTTATTATTGATGTTCAAAAATTTTGCTTTGATTGCATTAGTTTGTAATGCCTGTTCTTGAACTGCTAGAATAAATCCTTCTGTTTCTTTTTTAATGTATCCGTATTGTAGCCATTGCCACGTCTTGTTCACGTCAATTTTGTCCTCAGTATCTCGAAGAAATTGGCCATGCAAGGGTTATTATTATTATTATTATTAAGTATCTTCCTGGAGTCCGGAGACTCGTTGTGAGAGGTTCAAACTATTATATACACAGAAGCTATCATACCTCTGCTTATACTCATTCACTGTCAGGAAACTCACAACTACTTTTGGAAATTAATACCACTCATTCACCACTCTTCACGCAAAAAATCTGGTGCACACAGATTTTTTTCAACCACCACACTTTTACACACCTTCCATGGATGGCCAGTAGTTCTCTGACTATTTGTCAAATATTGAAATTTTCCTTTCCATCAATTTTATAGAATCACCTTAATATGTTAGAAGTTTCTATCATGTCCCCTCTTTTCAGCCTATCAACTAAACTTTGAAAGATCTATCACCAGCTTTAACATTCCTTGCTTGAGTGGAGTTGGATACTGCATGGCCATGAATGATTTTGTGGAGGTGATGAGGCTCACTTTCACCCGAACACCCACAACTGCGAGTATTATTATTATTATTATTACATGACACCTCCAGGGAGTTCAAGGACTCATTGTAGAGGAGGGCACACTACTCTACTTCACTAAATACATCTCATCCTCTCCTCTACTACCCAATTCTCCAACTACGACACTACTACCAAAAACGCCATCTATAGCTCCAACAACAACAGTATTTTTTGTCTGTAAATTGCGTGTATTCTGAAGGCCGATTTGTCTATACGCGGGATGAAAAACTCGAGTTTCAGGGAAGAAAAAACCCTACTCCCACCGTATAAGATCGAATAACTCATCTTCAAATGAAAAAGCTCATATAAGGATTCAACCTCGTCACGACGAGGATCGAACCCAGGTCTTTTCCAATCGAAGGGCGCAATGTTCCGCTGTTCTTCCAATTGCGCTACAGCAGCTTATAAATAAATGTGTATCAGCTACACAAAACTAATAATCCAACAAATTCCTTTCATTCACCCAAAGTTACTGTCTAGTGTGGGATTACAGCGCCGTTTATTCGTTCATTCTTTGACATTCGCCAGTCTGGTCCTGTGATTTCAGTTACAGGATCAGAACTGGCTCAGTTCTGCTAAGAGATAGCGCCGGCCCGAGCAAATTTTTGAGTGTGTGCAAGATATTTTTTCCGCCCTTCGGTCGAAATTGTATATATATATATATATATATATGTAACAAAATTTTTTACCTTGGGGATATTGTATATTAGGATAACCAAGTTATTTTATAAACTTGGTTATTTTAACTCCTAATCCCAAGTATATAAATAACCAAGTTTATAAAATAACTTGGTTATCCTAATATACAATATCCCCAAGGTAAAAAATTTTGTTACATCTATATCTCCTCCAGAGATTTTTATTAAAAATAAAAACACCTTGTTGCAACTTCTATAGGTAAAGTTGATTAGGCTCCGTATTACTATAACCTTGGTATTTAAGTTCTACTCACTGAGGAGACCTCAAAAAAGGTTGAAACCGGTCTGGGTAGTGCCCCCACCCATAATTGCAGTATACATCTTCTAGTGAGATGTGTTTTACACTATGGGAAAATACAAAGAATAGTGATCAGATCTTTACCCACCTTTACAATGAATTGCCCTGGTGTTGCACCATCTTTAGATTTGAACTTTGTTTCAGGCACAAACTTAATCGTTTGCATACTTGGGATTAGGAGTTAAAATAACCAAGTTATTTTATAAACTTGGTTTATATGTTCATATATATATATATATATATATATATGGAATAAATAAATACATAATAATAATAAATAAATTAAATATTTTATATTTTGGGTTTGTTATATAATACAAGTACATATTTTTAACACAATTTATAAATATTAAATAAATCACATTAAACATGACAAAATAAATATTAAAAAAATCTAAGTTAAGAATTAACAATTTTAATTATTTAAAAAGGAGAAACATTTCTAGCCTTAATTTCGGCAGAAGACTTTACTACTACTTCTAGATCTAATGTCTCGGCTATGTCACTTTCAATAGATAAAGTGGCTAAGCCATCTAATCTCTCTTAGGACATTCTGGACCTGAAATAATTTTTAATAAGTCTTAATTTAGAAAAACTGCACTGTGTACTTGCAACTGTAGTTGGAATTTTTTAAAGAATTCGTAGTTATGTGTACACATTAGGAAAAAGACTTATGCAGTTATTTGCACAAATATAATTTAATACTTCTTTAGGAGAATAATTAATTGATATCCTCCGAGACATTATTTTTAATTCATCTAATAAATCGATTGCTGTAATATCTTTTTGATCACCATCAGACAGAACAATTTCTAAGTCGAAACAAGCTTTTTTTTACTCTATCATTATCAAATTTTAAGTTACCAATGTTAAAGAGAAACCCAGAAATTGATTCATATTTATTTAGCTGTTCAAATCTCTCAGTAATTGATGTTATTGCTGAATTAAGAATTACATTAAAAAAATTAATTTCAACCTCTTGCATAAAATTAGTAATTGTTCGTCAGGACATTCATAATCAAACCGAGTTTTTACACGTCGAGTTCGTGTGCTGTCGTTAGTTGAGAAATTAGCATTTAACCCAATATTTAGAGCAAAGTTATGGGCTTGATGTTTATCTTTCAAAAAATTATTTTGGTTCCTGTATGACTTCAAGAATTTTTTCATAACATCTGATTTCAAGGCTTCCATAATATTGTAAGAGATATTTTGCAATTGTTTGATAGATGCATTGACTTCACTTAGAACGTCCTACCAAACAAATGTGCCAAACATAAACTTGAAAGAATTATTATTTTTTTCTAAAGAACTAGCTTCCAATTTTGTTTTAATGCCTTGTTGTCCAATTAAGCTGTCATCTTCTTTGATGAAAATTAAAGCTTCATGTATTTCTTTTACTTGATTTCGTATTGCTTTTAGTTTCAACGACTTTCCCCTCTCATCGTGCATAAAGGAAATTTTGAATGTGGTTTAGAACAACTTCCCATCGACTCGATGAAGAAAAGAAATTATAGATTGACTGAATAATGTCAAAAAATAAAACCATATCTACATTGCTGCTTGCTGCATCGCTCAATACCAAGTTCAAGGAATGCGTACAACACGAAACAAAAAATGCTCTAGGATTTTTGTTCCTTAAAAGTGCTTGTACCCCTGCATTCTTTCCCTTCATATTGATCCGTTCTCATATCCCTGACCACTATATTTTGAATATTTAAGTTTTTTTCTAATAATTTTAAATTACTTTAGCAATACTACTTCCTGCTGTATTATTAATTTCAATAAAATTTTCCCTCTATATTTGTATATCTTTGGGTTTTTTTTTCTTTTATAGAAACATATCTTACAATTAAGTGCTCCTGCCGCGAAATATCAGAGGTGCAACCAATAATTATTGAAAAATACTTAGTATTCATTATTTTAGATACAATTTTTTTTAAAATTTCATTACTCAATATATGAATGATTTCGTTTGGTATACATTTCCCTAAATAATGAACGTGAATTTCATTGTTTTTTATGCGTTCTACATGTTTTGGTAATGCGTTATCAAATTCGGTGAATAATTCAATCAGTTTCAAAAATTTTCCATTATTATTTGTATATAGAGTATCTGAACTTCCTCTGAAAGCTATTTTTTTTTTTGCAAGAAATTTAATAACCGATATTATGCATTTTAAAACATGCATCCAGTACTCTTGTTCTTTTTTGAGTATTAGCTGACGTTGATCATTTATAGTTTCATTTTTTAAACGCTGTTCCAAATCGATCCATTTTTCAAAATTATTAAAATATTCTTGGGATTTTTCGTGGCGCTGATGAACTTGGGATATATGTTTCCAATCGTTATTTCCTTCCAAAATTAAGTTCATAATTGGAATATTAGAAAATAATTTGCAGGAGAAACAAAATACTACATTTTTTGAACTTGATTAAATTAACCTTTTTCTTTTAAAACCAAGATCTTTGAATGGTTTCTCGGTTACTCAAAATCCTATTATAATGCGATACATGAACTCGGGTTTTTCGTCCCGTAAACTCAAGAAAATCGGCCGTCGAACCCACACTATTTTCAGACATATAGGGTTAAAGAACGGCCTCGCCTACTCCCTATACGGGAACAAAAAGGCGTTAGCTGATTTTTTTTTTTTTTTTTTAATTTCCACAATTGATTTTCTTATTGAGCTCGAATAACTTCTCGTTCTCTCGTCTTTTTCTGTATTGATAACCAGAAAGGTTTTTTCATTTTTTTCTGTTTCTGAAATAAAAAAATGTTTAATTATTTATTTTCATAAAGTATGGGCCCAAAACAACGTAAAAAAATTTTAGAATTGAATCGTCATTTGCCGTCTCTCCCTTTTATACAATCATTTTTTTATCTGATTTTATTGCATTAAGAAAACAAATAAATTAGCAAAGTAAAATTAAAAATTATTATTATTATTAAAACCTCCATGAAGTCAAAGACTCATCGTGGGAGGTCCACTGTTATACACACAGTTTATCATAGTGTGCCTTAAATATATTCACTGTCTCTGCACACACCACACTCTCGGGCAAAGCATTCCAATCACTCACCACTCTCCATGCAAAAAACCTGCTCCTCACTCCCTCCTTATACAGCTTCCAGGAATGACCTCTTGTTCTCCTGCTATCCTCACCCATTCTGTGCAAAACCTCCCCGACATTAATCTGGTAATAACCACTTAACAGCTTATATGTCTCAATCATAGCCCCCCTCCTCCTTCTATCCACCAATTTCTGCCAATTGCATTTTGTCAATCTGTCTTCATACTCTACATTCCAGAGACCAGAAACCACCTTAGTCAATCGCCTCTGAACTTTCTCCAACGCAATTTCATCTTTTTGAAAACCAGGTGACCAGACATGTGCACAGTAATCCATATGTGGCCTGATCAAAGCCTTATACAAAGGAACCATAACATCTTTACTTCTACAAGTCAATGTCCTCCGCATCATTCCCATTATCCGCTGTGTTGTCTTCACTATTTTAGTAACATGTCCCCGAAATTTTAGCTCCTTGTCTACAATCACTCCCACATCTCTCATTTCCTCTACCTCTTCCAAGGTATTCGCACCGATTGTGTATGTTACATCCCATCTCTGCTTCCCAAATTTCAAAACCTTACACTTTGAAACATTGAATTGACATCCCCACTTATTTACCCATTCAGACAGTGTATTCAAGTCCTCTTGCAAAGCTACAGCATCCACACCACTCCTGATAGCTCTGCCCAACTTTGCATTATCTGCAAACAACTGCACATCACCTGGTTAGAGTATAATAAATTTAGTTTAATCCTTTATCCAAGTGTGAGCAAACAAAGTTTGCGCCTGAAAGTATCTTCAGGACTGGGTTAAGGTGGTACACACCAGGGCAACTCGTTGCAAAGGTGGAGCAAGCTACCAACACTCCTATCCTAGTATCTCCTATAATGCAAAACACATCTCCTTGCGGATATGTCTATTGTTATGCATTAAGGGAAGGGCCACTACCCAGACCGGTTTCGACCTTTATTGAGGTCTCTTCAGTGGGAGCCAGGCCCAAGTCGAGATATCAGGCAGAAGCATTTGCAGGTCATCTCCACCTATAGGAATTGCCAATTGGTGTGCCACCCTTTTTTAATAAATTACTCTGGATTTAGAGAAAGATGTTGAAAGTTTATTTTCCACTTGGTTAGAGTATAATAAACCTTTGCAACGAGTTGCCCTGGTGTGTACCACCTTAACCCAGTCCTGAAGATACTTTCAGGCGCAAACTTTGTTTGCTCACACTTGGATAAAGGATTAAACTAAATTTATTATACTCTAACCAAGTGGAAAATAAACTTTCAACATCTTTCTCTAAATCCAGAGTAATTTATTAAAAAAGGGTGGCACACCAATTGGCAATTCCTATAGGTGGAGATGACCTGCAAATGCTTCTGCCTGATATCTCGACTTGGGCCTGGCTCCCACTGAAGAGACCTCAATAAAGGTCGAAACCGGTCTGGGTAGTGGCCCTTCCCTTAATGCATAACAATAGACATATCCGCAAGGAGATGTGTTTTGCATTATAGGAGATACTAGGATAGGAGTGTTGGTAGCTTGCTCCACCTTTGCAACGAGTTGCCCTGGTGTGTACCACCTTAACCCAGTCCTGAAGATACTTTCAGGTGCAAACTTTGTTTGCTCACACTTGGATAAAGGATTAAACTAAATTTATTATACTCTAACCAAGTGGAAAATAAACTTTCAACATCTTTCTCTAAATCCAGAGTAATTTATTAAAAAAGGGTGGCACACCAATTGGCAATTCCTATAGGTGGAGATGACCTGCAAATGCTTCTGCCTGATATCTCGACTTGGGCCTGGCTCCCACTGAAGAGACCTCAATAAAGGTCGAAACCGGTCTGGGTAGTGGCCCTTCCCTTAATGCATAACAATAGACATATCCGCAAGGAGATGTGTTTTGCATTATAGGAGATACTAGGATAGGAGTGTTGGTAGCTTGCTCCACCTTTGCAACGAGTTGCCCTGGTGTGTACCACCTTAACCCAGTCCTGAAGATACTTTCAGGCGCAAACTTTGTTTGCTCACACTTGGATAAAGGATTAAACTAAATTTATTATACTCTAACCAAGTGGAAAATAAACTTTCAACATCTTTCTCTAAATCCAGAGTAATTTATTAAAAAAGGGTGGCACACCAATTGGCAATTCCTATAGGTGGAGATGACCTGCAAATGCTTCTGCCTGATATCTCGACTTGGGCCTGGCTCCCACTGAAGAGACCTCAATAAAGGTCGAAACCGGTCTGGGTAGTGGCCCTTCCCTTAATGCATAACAATAGACATATCCGCAAGGAGATGTGTTTTGCATTATAGGAGATACTAGGATAGGAGTGTTGGTAGCTTGCTCCACCTTTGCAACGAGTTGCCCTGGTGTGTACCACCTTAACCCAGTCCTGAAGATACTTTCAGGCGCAAACTTTGTTTGCTCACACTTGGATAAAGGATTAAACTAAATTTATTAAACTGCACATCACCATTCAGACCACTCCAAATATCATTTGCATACAAATTACCTTGTTAATATTAACGTAAAACTCCGTATATATGCAAGAGTTCGTAAAATAAACCAAAAAAAAAAGGTTAAAAACAACCACGGCTATAGCTACAAAGAAAATGAAATGAATAATTTATTTAAAAAAATCATTACTAAGATAAATACGAGGTATGATTGATAGATACTGTGTGAATGTCGAATAGTTGTTCTTGACATGATATTAGGGCCTCCTTCGATGAGTCTGTCGACTCCCTAGAGTTGCCCATAATAATAATAATAATAAATCACATATTTAACTACAAACTTACCTTCACAAATACGAGATAACAAAATTCATTCAGCAAGCTAATAATATAATACACACTAATACAGGGATAGCGAACTGGCATGTAAGAAAATTTTGCGGAAATGTGAACGATTTATAATTATAGATAATAAATACGACTATAATAGTTTTAAAAATTATTTTTAATTTTTTCAAAAAGTTTCATATTTATATTATTTAATATATCAATTTTTTTATATTAAAATATTAAATTACTAAATAAAATTTTCCAATTAATTTTATTTCTTAAAATATCTATAAGAGAATCAAATTTTCTCAATGAAACTGGATCTAAATGTTTGTCCCAGGGATTATGAAAATAAAAATCATTATTTGAAGCTCATATAATTAGAATAAAATATAATTATCTTTATAAATATGTATATATATATTTTCAATATATGACATATCCAATTTAATTATTTTTAATTTTTTCTGCCTCCAGTATAATTGTAACAAACTCTTTGTAAGTTTTCCATCTCCGACATTTGCCCATTCCACCCCTGCTGAAAGATTTAACAATATGGTAAACAATTGTGTTGTGCCACAGCTACAGCAGTGCCAGTGCATGGATTAAGTTATTTTCATGTAGGATGGAGTTCCTCCATTTACTGGTCGATGTGTCGGGGGGTTGTTTGTGAAAATTTCACGTGGAAGCCAGAGTGATCAACTGTGAGTTTTCACTGCATGGCTGCCTTATTCACCTAATGATCAGAATTATCCTGATAATTTGCCAGCTCTGAAAGGCAGCATTATACAGCATATACACAACATCAGTCCCAACCAGCTGCATTCTACTGTTGAACATACTGTGCAAAGGATGAAGTTTGTGGCATACTGGGAAGTGAATTGTAATTTCTCCTTCTTACACACAAAAAAATTACATCTACATTCGGTACATCCAGTGTCCCAGTGGTGAATTTTTTATTTTTTTCCCCCCTCAGATATCACCTCTGCTTGATGCACAATATATTCCAACAGTTTCACAGCATTTGGATCACTTGGTGGCACTCCATGAGGCTTTAAACAGAGATACTTTAATTTTGATCACCATGTAGATTGAATAACAATAAACTAAGACTCTTGAGGTACACCACTTAACTTAAATCTTACACTTGCATTTCCCATATATCATTTTTTGATATGCCAGTTAGCCACCCTCTTATCCATGGCAATATTTTATAATCCAATCCGATATTTTCCAATTCATGCTGTATGTCAAAAGCCTTAGCAAAGTCCAAAAGTATCACGGTGTATCCATTTCCTGAATAATTGAACAATAACTGTTACTATTACAATAGAATGTGAACAAGTTGCTCAAACATGACCTTCCATTAGTAAACCCATACTGTTTCATTCAAGGTATAGATTCTTTACCATCTATTTCTGTATGCAAGCCCTAACAGACTTTTCCATAATATTCACCACTCCAGAGATACTGATAAGTCAAACAGTTGCTTTCAACAATCTTTGTATCACCCTTGTGCAATGTAATCACTATACATTCTTTCCACTCTTTCAATGTGTAGAATCTTCTGGTTCAGAGAGTAATTATATATATATAACCTGGTCAAAGGAATAGCCAGTTTAGCTGGCTCTTCCACTAATTCCACAGGAGTGGAAAGAATGTATAATTTCATTACACAAAGGATGTGTATCATTATTTCAGGAATAGTAACGATTTTGGAAAAGTTGGTAAGAGCTCACACATAGAAATTAGTTGACAGAGAATCAATATTTTGACAATAAGAGCATGGGTTTACTAAGGAAGGATGATGCTTCAGCAGCTTGCTTACATTTTAAAATAAAGTTACAGATGAGTTAGACAAGGGGAATGGATGTCCCACAAGTTGGAGGATATGGGAATGGAATTATTAATTACATATAGTATGTAAGTAATAAAAGTAACCTTTTATTATTTACTTCACAGACCGGATGGTTGTGCAACATATTTTCTGATGCACTTTATATTTGGGAGTAAGTCACAAGTTTTCCAAATCTTCTGCTTTTCCTTAAAATATTTTATAAATTTCACAATTCTTTCTAGAAAGAATGCAAATAAAAGTATTTCATATTAGCTTAATATAAGACTAAATATAAATTCAATTCTAGGTAAGATGCTTAAAAAAGTAGAAAGAGAGCAAAAGAGTTTCATTGCATAAAGACGAGTTCTACGACAGATGTAACAAATTAATCGGTATCTCCAGAGTGGTGGTTAAGGTATTGGAGAAGTTGGTAAAAGGCAGGATTTAGGACTGGGTCATGAGGAATATATATACTGTAGAGAAGAAGCATTGGTTTTATAAAGTGTAGATCTTGCGATAGCACTTTGTCACTATAAATACAAGCATGTTATATAAAGGAAATGACTATATAGTGATACTTCTGGACAGCACAGTAACGAGGGTATGAAGTGCCTGTGGCAAGTGTCTAACTTGCGCCCCCCAACCCAAAAATGACAAAAATTTTGAAAAATTTAAATATAACAAGTTAAATTTTACTAAATGCAATATGTTAAATACTTACTATTAATCCCATCAAAATGAGTTGCAGTGTGTTGCAGAATTTGTGTCTAAAGCAGCATATTGCCAAAATTTAAAAATACAATATAAAATAGCGGACTTTTATATCCATTTATTTATTTTTATTTTTTACATTTTGAGCCTCAAACCTAGTTGCACTCGTGACGGGCGTTTCTTTCGCCACGCCCTCATTATGGCACTGCTTCAGGACCTTGCAGAGGTATCTAACAGGATGTCACATTGAACTCTGTTACTAGTTCACGCCACAGGGTTCAGTACTTGGTCTGCTGCTGGTTAATTTGAACCCTGATGATGAAGGAAATAATTTAGAGGAGAACATTGTTGTTGCCAATTATGCAGCAATAGCAAAAGATGATGTAGAGATCCTGCCAGATAGATAACTGCTATCAGATTAATGTGATCAAGTGTAAGTTCATGCACTTTGGGATGTACAAACCATAAGCTGTTTATGTTACACCAATGGAAATAAACTTCAGGAAAATGATGAGGCCAGAGATATGATGGGGAGGGGAGATTATGAATAGGGAGTTGAAGTTGTCAGGGCATATTGCAAAGGAGGCCAAAATTAGCACATTAAATCACTTTACTGTTGACAAATACACTTACAGGTAGGGAAGAGGGAAGTTATTTCTTTTACTAAGAAATAACTTCCCTCTATCTGACTGCCTGGATTCCATGGAGAGAAAGAAGTGTTGAAGAGGATTCAGAGGTATGTGATCAAGATTGGCAGATCTGTAGAAATGATTCCTGTGAGAATAAATTGGTCTGCAGGCTGCAAAGACTGTTAGATTGGTAGAAAAGATGGGACATAAGAGACCTAAATTATTAAGCAGGTTTTCTAAAGACATTTTACAATACACAGTGGAACGGAAAGAACAAGGGGAGGGGGTTCAACACCTAGAAAACGGTGTCAATGTTGATAAAAAGGGTGTTGGAGGGTTGTGAATGGGTTACTAGTGGTGACCATGAGTGTTTCATTGAAGAATGCGTTCCATTAGAGGTACAGTAAGCATTATGTGAATATCAGTTAGTGGAGCTAAATGCTATGTGTGACTCCATGGAGATTCTGAGAAAATAAACTTTTCAAATGTGTGTATATATGTTATACTGTCTGCAAAAGTCATTTTAAAAACATATTTGAAATGTTCATAAGTATAATCTAGTTTATTTTCTAAAACCATTGAGGCTGTTAAAGTTTAAAATTCTGGGTAAGAACTGTGTCACAACTAAAACTACTGCAACCAAGGCAAGGATTTTAAAATCTTTCTTTATATACTGTTAATAAACCCACTCAGTTCCTAAAAGGCAGGGAAGGGAGTCCTGAGTTTGGGAATCTCAGGTGCAAGTCATTAACTCTGATTGTAAGAGACAAAGCCATGAAGTACTATTGCAATGTTTTTAAACATAAACTGTATAATATTGTTTATATTCTAAACTGCCAAAGCAGTATGAGTTTATATTCTACTGTATCGACAACTAAACTAAATCCAAGCAAAGAAATTAGTTAAACATAGTATAGTGCAGATTACATTCGCACAATGATTTGGCTTGAGAAAAGCCACTCTAACAAGGGAAAAATGCGCTCATGAAGAATCTTAGCAAGCAGATAGAAAGAAAAAGAATCTTGCCCAAAACAATTTATATTATGAATAAGATTTTTCTTATCTTCAAATTACTGCATGAATACTGTAATTTGAAGATAAGAAGAATGTTCCATGTTAAGATTAGGAACAATATTTTCATCTAACACACCAGAAATGCACTGAACTGTGACAGTGATGGAAAACAGAAACTAGCTTTTTACCGATTTCAAAATGAGAGGGCTAAAACTGCGCTGCATAATGGTACTCTTATTCAAGTGACGTACTCATATGATTCCGCACTCTGCAAGAGTGCACAGTCATAAGCAGCCATGATCTCAAGGTTGCACAGCTAACATTATTTTGCTTTATGCTTTTGTGTTTAAATTAAAAGCACACTTTTAATTTAAACACAGACTTTAAATTATAATTTAATAACATAATTTTCTTAAAATAAATTCTTGTACTGTCTTCTGTTAACTTCTCGGATGCAGTTCTGCACTGTGATCTACTCATTCACTAGCACAGGACATTTTTCTAAGCCTTTGTTTCAGCCTGTTTGTGAATTAGTCATTACTATTTGCTGATGATGCAAAGTTGGGTAGAGCAATTATGAGTGCACAGGATGTCAAAATTTTACAGGATGATTTGGATAGTTTGGAGGACTGGGCTAGGAAAAATGGATGTCAATTTAATGTGTCAAAGTGTAAGGTTATGCACTTTGGGGTAAAAAGAATAGCAGCAGTATATTGCATTGGTGGATCCGTACTCCAGGAGATTGAAGAGGCCAGGGATTTGGGAGTGTTGGTGGATAGGGAATTGAAGTTTAGGGGGCACATTGCAAAAGTGACTAAAACAGCTCACCAAATCACTTGGCTTCTGAAAAATACTTTAACATGCAGAGACAAACAAGTTGTTGTTCCTCTGTATTGAGCCTTGATAAGACCCCATCTGGACTACTGTGCCCAGTTATGGGCACCAGGGTTTCTTCGTGATGGGGAGGAGGTGGAGAGGATCCAGACGAGTGACCAAGATGATAGCAGGTCTGTGGAATGAACCTTATAAGAATAGGTTAAAGATTTGTGGGTTGCAGAAATTGGTCGATAGGCGAAGGAGGGGTGATATGATTGAGACATTCAAATTACTGAAGGGTTTCTATAAGATTGATCCAGAAGACATTTTTGAAAATATGACTGGTGGTGGGAGGACTAGGGGCCATGAATGGAAGCTGGGCAAAAGCGTGGTTGACAAGGGTGTTAGAGCTAGGTTTTTTACTTGGAGAGTAGTGAATGAGTGGAATAAGCTTCCAGAGTCTGTTGTGGGTGCTACAACCGTGAATGAGTTCAAGGCAAGGTATGATAGATACTGTGTGAATGTCGAATAGTTGTTCTTGACATGATGTTAGGGCCTCCCTCGATGAGTCTGTTGACTCCTTGGAGTTGCCCAGAACAACAACAACAATAATAATAATAATTATTATTTGGTACTGGTAAATGGAGTTTTTGAAAAAAACATGCATATCTTCTGGTGATGATGGAGATGGATATGATTGTCTACCGATTTCTTCATCTGTCACGAAGAATGCGTGATTTTTTTTTTAAAATGCAATTCCCATGTAAGAAAAGGTTTAAAACGTATAGTATATTAATACTATGTGGACGGGCTAATGGCTAGAGTTGGGAAATGCTGATGTAGAAACCAAACTGGATCTCCAATAAGACAGAGGTCTCACAGAGGGCAATGAAATTCAGTCATGCCAAGAGTGGGTTTCAAACTTATAGTCTAGTAGTTAGAGAGTGGGTATGCTATTCAGTCAGCCCTCCATGATTGTGGTTGGAAATGCCTGGATATGAATTCCATCTTGAATATGAATTATCTTTATAAGGACATTGCAACCAAAGGCAGGTTAAGAGTTAGCTGGCCTTTGTACACGGATAGAAGCATTTTTTTATGGAAACCCAGGTTCATTTTGTAAATCAAGCAGTCTGGCAGGAGCACACACACACACACATATATATATATATATATATATGCAATTAACCGAGCAATTCAATAGCTTTAGCTTTAATTATCTATCCATTATTCCAACCAAATGAAATGAATGTCAATTGATTTAAAAAAAAAAGTTAAACAGCGCTGCCTACTGGAAGCACAAAAAATGAATCTCATATACCTAAGGCAGGAGGACATTTTATATTTTAATTAAATGATCAAATTGACTGAAAACCATATGGAACTCAGTTATGCAAATTAGAATAAATGGGAATGGATATGACATTGGTTAAGTGGATAAGACAGTGACTGCTGGAGATAGATCAAAAAGTGGTAGACAGAGGAGCAGAATCCACATGAAAACTGGTGACTAGTGGTGTGCTTAAGAGTTCAATGCTAGGAAATAATCTGAAAAGAAATATTCAGCTGTTTGCTGATGATGTAAAATTAGATAGAATAATAGTGAATCAAGGCAATGTGGAGAGCCTGCAGGATGAATCAAACAGGTTGTCAGTTTATTGTGGAGAAATGTAAAGTTATGCCTTTTGGGATGAATAGATTATAAGCTGTCTACCACATTGATGGAAACGTACTCCAGGAAAAAGATGAAGATAAGGATTTAGGGATGTGGTAGACAGACCATCGAAGTTTAGAGGACATATCACTAAGATAGCTCATAAGATTACTTGACTATTGGAGAACACACTAACAAACAGAGATAGGGAAGTTGTTATTCCTCTTTATAAGGCCTTGATACATCCACAGCTAGATTACTGTGCACATGCATGGGTTTCTTGGGGATGAGAAAGTGGTAGAAAGGAGTCAGAGGCAAGCAACCAATATGGTGAGTGGTCTGTGAAACATTTCCTATGAGGATAGATTGAGGGTGTAAGTGGGTTGCAGAAGTTGGTCGATAGGCATAAAACAAGGTATATGAAAGAAAATGTTTCTGCTTGGGAGGGAGAACAAGAGATAATACCTGGAAGTTGAGTAAAAGTGTAGTTATTAGAGGTGTGAGGACTAGATTTTTCACTTGGAGAGTTGTGAAGGAATGGGTTGCCAGAGTCAGTTGCTAGTGCATTATCTGTTAATGGGTTCAAGGAGAGGTATGACAAATTGTATAGTTTGGGTCTCCCACGATGAGTCTTTCGATTTCATGGAGGTACCTGTACAATAATAATAATAAAATAATCAGTCATTAAAACAGAATCCTAAAAACAGGTTTTTGCATCATGCTATGTCATCAACCATATTACACTATTCACATATAAAGAGCCATAGGGGTGATCACCTCTGGCTATGTGTTCTAAAATCATTATCATCAAAATAAAAATTGTCTATTGCCATTTTTTCCCTCCTTCCAAAGGAGTAGGCAGAAATTTTTAGCCCTATATTTTGAAAATTGGTATGTACAGTTCAATGAACTTTGTATATGACAGTTACATGACAATCATCATATCACTACATCAGTGGCAGTAATTAACCAGCTCTGCATGGAGGTGCGATAAATTATTATAAAATAAAATTAAATGAACTATTAAATGACCTTCACAGCACGCTCTCAATCCCCATATGACTGGAAAGAAACATTTACTAGGACCTGTCAAAAGTCATATGTTTACATAAGATGTTTGGATTTCTTACATTATAACCAAAATGGAATTATGTTCTTTTACTTTAAAAGTGAACTGCGTATTTTCATAACAAAAAAACTGTTTCAATAGTGTTCACTCAAAAAAATTATAGCAATAGTAATTAAAACTCATTTTAATCAGTTAATGATATTGACGGAAAACTACAAGAACAGAGATTTGTGCAGAATACATGCACTATAATTGTGATTGTGAACAGGCAAACTAATATTTTATGATGGTGTCCTCCTAGGGCTAGATTTAAAATAGTTCACAATTATTGATCAAGGTGGCCTTACAATGACATCTCCCAAATTAATTAATAAATTAATTTGGGAGATTGCCATATTGATGTTTGTGGAGTGTTTCATTTCTGATAACTCCAAAATTATATGGTGTGGAGTGCCATCCTGCAATGAGTCCTTGGAAGTGATCAAGTGTTTTTAGTAGTGCAATTTCTAGACTATTCATACCACCAAAAGCTTCAAAAATTTAATCCTGCTTATAGGCATCTAGCACATGGTCTACCATGTCTTAGTTTGCTATAATGATGGAGTGTACTTTCTTATGTTCTTCTTAGTGGATGATAACAGATCTTTTATTTTTTTATAGCAGGCCAAGTTGCAGACAAAAGATATTTTATATGCTCTTGGATATGTCAAAAGATGGTTTTTGTTCTTTAGAAAATGGTCTGATGTGTGGTTTAAAAATAAGGAAAGATAATATCTGTTTAGCATTTTTGCTATATTTTCAGCTGTATCCCAGACAGGGGAAATGGTAACAGTTTTATTGTGACCTTGTATATCAAGGAGGGGAAGGGAAGAATGGGAGATTCATGTGGTATTTTATGTTTTAAAAGCCCCAGATGTACCCTAGACATTGGAGATAGTAATAACAGTAAAACTGTTACTATCTCCTATGTAAATGTTCCTATTTACCGAGGGGGGGGGGATGGGAGATTATGAGAGAATGTGTCCGGACTGCAGAGTTTGGTGGATAGAAGGAGAGGTGATATGATTGAGACTTTTAAACTATTGAGAGGTGGTTACAGAGTTGACACTGAGGAGTTCTTTCGCTTCATTGAACAGCAGGAAGGAGTGATGACAACGGGGGCCCATCCCTGGTAGTTACGAAAGGAAACTGTGAGCAAAAGGGCGAGGAGTGGTTTCTTTGCATGGAGGGTGTTGAACAGTGGAATGCATTGCCTGATAGAGTGGTGCGAACAAGAATGGTCAATGAGTTTAAGGAATGGTATGATAGACTTTGTGTTTCCTAGGAGGGACCTCCCATGATGGGTCTTGATAGACTTGTGTTTCCTAGGAAGGACACCCCCCATGATGAGTCTTTCGACTCCTTGGAGGCCTAAATAATAATCATAATAATAATCTACTTTAGATAATCAAAGCCACTGGCTAAAAAAAAGTGGCATAAAAAACTGAGTTCTGTGGAAAAACTCACTGGGTCAAATAGTTTTGGGCCTATGTATTAATGCTTCAAGGATACTGCATTGCTAACCTGAGAATTGCCTATCAGGGATGTGGACTGACTTTGCTAGCAAGTTTGTAAATGGAATTGTTTTTATATATTGAGTTAATATTTAAATAATTTAATCTATATACTTGACAGTTCAAATAATGAAATCAAATGAGTAACTGACAAACAAAAGCTAACATAAAATTTGTGTGACAATGAACTATCGTGAACATTTCCAGAGACAAGAGTAAGATGATCGTAAGTCTGTGAAATGGCGAGCCTGATTGGCTGAGTGGATAACACACCTGCTTTCCAACCATGACATTGTGGGTTCAAATCCCAACCTGGGTATAGATGTTTGTAAAACTCTGCTCCAGATGAGATATGTGTAAAGATATGTGCAATGCCTTATGGGATACTAAGGCAATTGATGTGAAGTCATTAGCCTCTATATATAAGTAGCCCAGTCGTGAAATTACTTAATGCGCAAACTTTGTTAGCTTACACTTGGATAAAGGATGAAACCAAGAATATAATTTCTTGGCATCTTTAATTTATAGTGAAAAAAACTTTCAACAAATAAATTTAAAATATGATAATTAGGCAACTTTTGGCATTTCAGATAACAGCTAACTTTCAGATTAAAAATATTGTTTCATTCACTCAGGGGCAAATATTCTGGGTGTGCTGCTAGGTATGTGGTGCACATCCAGGGAATAGCAATATCACCAATATCATATTTTTGCATTTATTCCTGGTAAAGACTTCCCTAATTGTTTCTTGGCTTCGCATGATTCCTAAAATTAAACACAGTACACTAATGCTTCACATGAAGAGGACACTTTTTGATGATTAAATATTGTATTGCATTCGCGTTAATAGTGTGCAGTCACAAATACATACACTTTTGAGCCTTTGAACAAATGTACAGATGGCACAATGGGTCAAATTCTTAGCATTCCAGTGGTTTTAAACCACCCAGAAGGCAAGGCAGGGCAAGCACTGAGACAACAGCACCTAGTGGCTGTGATTGGTTATTATGTCTGATGCATGCATGCAGCATAGTCTGAGGGAGTGGAGTGTTTTTCCATTAAGTGTGTCGTTCAAGTTGTCTTTTCAATTACACTAATTGTCCTAAATATAGCAGATAGATGTTAAATGTCTGTTCACTGTATTTAGTGATAAACAAAGCTACTTGTTTTTCTCGCTTGCAGTATAGCATCTACTGAAGTTGGAAAGTTTTTTAATGGTATAGGGACATTTTTATTCCCTTCTTTGGAAACAACAGACATAATTTATCTATTCCTGAATAAAAACAAATACTTCAGTGTATTATAAAAAGTTGTTGATCTATAAGAAACTATTAGCATATGTGAGATATCTATTAATGATAAGACAGAAGAGCGACTGACATTAAAAAAAATAAATCAATAAAAAACTAATGAATGTAGGATTCCTGAAAGTGAGGATAATTCCGATAATGATTGGATATTATGTATCCTATTATTGTGTAAAATATAAATTGAGTCTCAGTAAACAAAAGAAAATTCTTAGAAAACAAAGCAAAATATACATAAACCAGAAAAATACGCAGAACACGCAACGAATTTTATGAGATGATTTGATGCTCCATCAAACTACGTGTATTCCTGCCATGCCTAAATGAATCACCTGATCAACATTATTAATCCACTGGATTAGCCTTTCTCTATAGCGTCTGTTTATTATTGGTTAGTTATTTATACTTTGCCAACAAATCTCTTTCCCTGTCCTCATAAGTTTTTTTTTTTTAATTATGCCATCATAAATTCACTTATTCATGTCTAGACTTAATAGAATCATGTGCTATTTGCTCTCCTCAGCAACTTATAGGACACACATATCACAAATGTCAATTATTAATAATTCGTTTATCATTAATGAAAGTATTTCTACTTACTTATTCTTTCCTTTACATTTTTCATTCTGATATGGCTTATTAATGATGGTTCACATATTTACACATTTGAGTAATTCAAATAAACCAACCAAATATAGCATTCTCCTTCATTATTGCTTTCTAATACATAGCTATATATCTTAATGTATATCTATGTAAATGTAAATTAATCTAAATACATAATGTATATCTTGAAACAAATACATTGTTTTCCCCACTCTACACAGATTTGATTACAATTAATTGCACTGGACCAATTAAGATGTGCTATACAGTACACTCTTAATTAAAATACACTCTTTCATACATAAAATACAGTCAAATACGGATAAAAATGTAGTAAAATTGAAGTGAATTTTGTAGTGTGGGTTGCATAAGTCACACGACAGCAAACCTAACAGATATAGGCATGCGATGCCACTGCATTCACTGTAATTTATTGTCAGTCATTGATGTGTGTAAGAAAATACAAATACAAGACAAGAAAGACAGGAAAATGCAAATACATAAATTCACTAGTATATTGGAATGAATGCCATAATTACATATTCGGGCTTAACAAAATTATCTGTTGTATCATAATTTACATTCTTAATATTCTGTCGTTTAAACAATAACATTAGCTGCCATACAAGGCACAAATGTACACTTAATGTTTGTTTTAGTTTCATTAAATAACTTCTAAAACAAATGAGATTATCTTATTTTCTTATTCATGTATTGATGAGTTTATCATTGCTTTTAAGCAATATGAAATACTGCTTGAAGATAGAGAATTAATTCAACCAGTCATCTTCATCTTCTTCATCATCATCAAATAATGGTGGTGGAGGTGGCTGAGGTTTCCATGACTATTAAAAAATAAATGAATTAAATGAGATTCCTTGATTCTTATCCATTAAGAAAATAATACAGTATGAAGAAATAATTAGGTAAAAGATGCACATTTTTAATATACAGTGATCCTATGGTTAGAACAGTTGATAGCTGGGGGAGGGACCCCCCACAAGCCTATAAGAAGTATGAAGAATGAAATGGGGGGTTTCTGATGAAATGTCTAATCCAATCTTTGTATAGCATATTGTTTCAATACTGAACAAATGAGAATATGTTGACAAATTAGGGAAATTCAGGGAAAAGAAACCATTTTTAATGACTAAAACTAAACACATGATATATTAAGATGGTACAACATAATCAGATATCACAAACTAGCATATTGTGTCAATAAGGAAAACACTGAAGCAGTTACTGCAACAGCTCAGAACTGAAGAAAGAAACCACCATTTAAGAAATGAGTAGAAAAGAGGAGAAGCTAGCAGAATAATTCCAGAAATATTATACTGATATAATTGGAGGTAAGATAAATAACACTAGCATCAGTGATGAAATTCTTCTGAAACAATAAGGTGATTTACTCAAGCAACAATGAAAAAGGGAAAGAAAATATAAGCTGTCAAATTTAAAAACATGAAGATAAAACCGAACAAATTTCAAAATAGGAAACTGGATAATGTGACTTGTTTATACCTATAAGATCCAATTAGTCATTCTAAAAGGTAACTTAAAAAATTTCTTTAATACTAGTTTTTGTTAGAGAAAACAAGAGAAGGAAATTTATTCCATATCTACAAAAATGTTTTTTTTTTTTTTTTTAATTCAAGAAAAAGGTTGGTTGTGATTATTTTAGTTTACAGTTAGGACTACAGTTATCAGCCACATGCATTATATATGTCAATTGTATGCAATTTTGTTGGCTTTTACAGAAATAAAACCTGAATTTCTGGAAGGAAAAATCTACCACTTTTGTATGTGACCAGCCTAGTCACTTCAGCTGAAATTCCACAGTTCTAACTCAGGTCTTTCCAACCAAGGGTATGTTTTTGTTCTAAATGTGTTAGCGAGGCACTTCAAAAACAGAGACCAGGAGGATAATAATAGTATATACTTGGTTTTAAGATCAGGCACATTACTAATGCTATATTTCAATAAAAAGGAATACTTCATAATTTTATGGAAGAGAAAATAAAAGAAAAGCTTACTGATTACACTATTGGTGATAGTAATACGGTATAGTGCAAAAAACAGTACTGAACTTCGACATCCCCTTCAGTACATACAAAATGAGATATGCTGTTCACAACTGCATGCACATTAATAGAAGAGAACGTGTATAGTCTAGGCTATTATATTTAGCTATAGCAATGGTGTTGATGGTGGAAGAAAAGACGTTTATTGTTGATGCATTATTTTCATTCATACAAAGTTGGTAAAGCAAATGGTTTGGGGGTATGTTGAAGGAATGGGCATTCCACCATGACCTGCCTTCAAACCTTGATGAACAAAGGATAAAATTACACGATCCACCAGATATCCCAGCACTTGTTCTTCAAGATGACAGAGAACCTTTGCATGTGCTACAAACCTGTTTAAAAATTAAGGTGCCCATTTTGAGCATGTAAGGTACTGTCATTAATGGTTTATTTGACCAAGATTCCACCGATAGTTGTGGATGTGCATATCATCATGTGCAAACATATATTTCTTTGTTAATAAACCAATTAACTCCATAACATATAGTTGTAATTATTCAGTACTGTTTTTTTTTTTTTTTATATATATATATATACTGTATTTTATGATTAGTAGATAGTACAAGTACACAGGAGATTTAAAAACAGGAATTGATCACCAAGTTTTGGACATTAAAAAAAAGAGAGTACTATATCAAAGGAAAAATGCAAAGGAATGTTTTAAACAGAAAATAAATCAGCTCTGAGATGCACACTGTAGGCTCAACTACATAAATAGTATCACTGCCACCACCAGATCGTCATAGTGTAGACTCATCACAGTAGTTAACTTTCTGCAACTGTCACAAAAAGACAACAATGAATTCCGCTTATCTACCAAGACGAAAAAAACAAACACTCTTCATTCTCTCCACTAATGCATTAATATAGCACAAACTTCCTCACCAAATTAAACATCCCAATCATATTATCTCTCCTTCTATCCATAGGTTTTGCAGATGCTATTTCCATCTGCCATAAACTTTCTTTCTCACATCAACATTCAAACAATAAAACTAACTTAGCTACTCTCTCTCTCTCTCTCTCTCTAGTTTTTTAGATGAATAGATTTCAGATCAAATCCGAGCACAGTAGTCCAAATATGGCCTAATTAAGGCTCAGCTACATATATATTATTACTGCCACCATCAGATCTTCATGGTGTATATGTATCACTTTATGCAGTGGAATTATGACCACTATTTCTTTTCTACACATCAACATCTTCCTCATTATTGTCATACGCTGTGATCCTCATCATTTCTGAAATGTAACCCTTAACTTTTAAGTCAATGTTCACCATCACTCCAAGTCTCTTATCTCCCCCACTTCAAATAAATTACACCTGACAAGAAATTATATTCTTGTTTTAATCCTTTACTCAAAAGCATGAGCAAACAAGTTTGCACATGATGTTCTCCTGACTAGACTACTTCTAAACAGATGTTGTTTTCACATTAGCACCTTCAGTATCCCATGATGTACAGTACACTACCTTTCGGATGTTTATATTACAATATGCATGTATATATTACATTAATATACATGTTCGAAAGGAAGAGAGTGTACTGTTCATTATGGGATAATGAGGAAATGATGTTAATCAAGAACTTCCATATAGACTAGTCACAAAGATACTTCACACACAAAGCTCTGTTTGCTCATGCTTGGGTGAAGGATTAATTCAAGAATATAATTTCTCCTCATCCTTCAATACATGCCTGATAATCAATGTTTTTGCCTTCCAAATTTCAAACCATGCACTTTACAACACTGAAATGGTAGCTCTACTCATCTGGTCACATAGATGGTCTATTCAAATCCTCCTGGAGACAATTCTCTGGAAAAGACTGAAAAAGCAACTTGTCTCTATTAAAACCTCTGACTATAACATATGCTATGAGTTGGCTCATTGGATATGCTGTGTTATTACCGCTGCTGAAAGATATATCATTTTTTCATCATATCCTATTCCCTCAGCTATATGGTGGGGGTAGCTATATGCTACCATACCAGGAGATGATTACGAGCAAGATGGTTTTCCCATTGCCTTCCTTGCTGTAGTATATTTTATGACTGCGTGTGTTCATGGGACCAGTTTGCCTGCTTTGAGGGATGAAAAACTCGAGTTACTGGGAGAAAAAACTCTCCCCCTCCATATGAGACTAGTTAACTCACCTTTAGTCGAAAGAGACCAGATAAAGGTTCCTCGTGTCACTGACAGGAATTGAACCTAGGTCTTTCTGACTAAAGCGCTTCATCTGTACTGACTGAGCTACGGAGACTCCCATTTTTTTATAATTTAGTTAATAAGATTAAGTTAATTCATTGTAGCTTTTGTATTATATGGGTGGATGACAGACTGGGTTATTTAGTTTTTGAGAAAACCTTCTATTATTTATTTAAATTAGATATTGTCAGTATGGTGCCAATGCATAGTAGAGCAATGGTGGCAAAGTCATCACTGTTGGGTGAACTGAATTTAGATGATTTCGCACAGTGCAATACGTGTGTGTGTGTGTGTGTGTGTGTGTGTGTGTGTGAGTGAGTGAGTGAGTGAGTGAGAGTCAGCGTCAGTTGGGTGGAGAGAATGAAGCAAGTGTTAGTAGAGGAGTAGACAGTATCGATGGATAGAAAATGTTAATGTCAGAATTAATGTTGAACATGCAACAGAGGAGTACAAAATGGACCTAAATAAGAAAATAGCAGGTTTGCATGCTATCCTTCACAGCACAAAGATCAAAATTGCAGAAACGACGAGAGATTAGCGGAGCTGAGAAGAGAAAGAAGTAGGTAGTTCGAACTAAGAATCAACAAACGAAAAAAACAAGGTAAGGAAAAAAATTATGTATGGAGACTCTATGATCAGAGGAGCACTTCCCTGGTGCAAAAATTAATAATATAGCCATGCCATCAGAGGTATATAACCAGTCATATCCATGCTACCTGTTGTTTGTGCTTTCCCCACAACACCTGCCAGTCATCTTTAACACTACTTACCCTATATCTCCTAAGACTAAACTACTACCCCCCCCCAAACATCCTGGGCCATTACTATGCTGACCTTTCCCATTCACATATTCACTTCTAATTATCACATTTCTCTCTCTCTCTCTGTCTGTGTATATATATATATATATATATATATATAGAGAGAGAGAGAGAGAGAGAGAGAGAGATCATGTCTCCCTGTCCACACCAACTTCGTTTTTTCCCTTGTCCCTTTTACATTCCAACTCTCTCTTCATCTCTCATACTGTTACTATTTCCATTAACAAGCACTTCAGTCTCATCTATTTTCCTCTCCTGATTTTTTACATCGCCTCATCCTCCTGATCTTTTGCTCATATCACTCACTACACTTCCTTCTATAACAGTTTCTCCAATTCACTCACTCTAAAGCAATTCAAATGCAATCTGTCACTTTTGTGAAGATCCATGCCACACATCTACAAACTGCACTCCTTTCTTCCTCACACAGCTCTGCCAACATAGCATCCATAATTCTTGCTCTCCATCTCGAGTCATCATTGTCATATTTTCGAAACACACTGATAATCTTTCCCACTATATTGTTATCTTTCAATCTCCTAAAGCTCCTGATATCCATCCTTATATTCAACTAAATCATTTGTTCCCACAACTACCAATAGCCTTTTTGTTTGTTTCCTTCTAATATCCAAATCATGAATTATCTTGCTCATTCTTCCTCCTGGAAAGCAGACCTTATGGACTCTCTCATTAAACAAACTTCTAATAATGGAATCTCCATGTATACTGCTATTATCGAGTTATTCCTCACCTCTTTTTCTCTATTTTCCACCATTCTATCTTTATGCACTCCTTCATTTCTTTGCACTAAATGTCTAATATCACTTTGCATATTCCTCATTTAATTTTTCATTTTGAACAACTCTTCCCTCAACTAGGCTGCTTAGATGGATAAAAGAGACAGGAAGTCAGGTGTAAGTGTGACAGGAAGGGTAGTAAGCATATTGCCTAAGTATGACTGTGGTGAGATGAGGCGAGGAGTATGGATTATGAATGGTATGTTGGCTGAAATGTGTGAGGAGAGGGGAGTACAATTTAATGTGTGGAATGAGTTTGAAGTGAACTGTATGGGAGCAATGGACTGCATCTGAGTGGTTATGGTGTGAATCACTTGGCGAGACTGTTGCTGGAAGGTAGAGAAGTGAGTATAGAGAATGAATCAGATCAAGTGGGAAGTGACGTGGAAGGGCAGGAGAGTAAGACAGGAGAGACTGAAGGGGTGGTTATGAATGGGGAAGTAAGTGGCATGAGTATGGAAAATGGGAGTGCAAGATGAACAGGGAAATGGGGAGGCTCAGGGTGGACAGGGGTACACAGCATGAGAAAGGTGGATGCTCCAAGAGGATGTGAGAGCATGTGTAGACAGGAAAGGAATGGGATGACCTGGGATCAAGAGGAAACAGTTGGAATTGAAGATGGTTCTAAAATGAATAAGCAGAAATAGAAATAGCCCAAGTCGAGCATGGAGATATCACATCGAGTGAGTGTTATCAGTGGAACTAGCTGTAGATCCAGGAATGAGCTGTTGTGTTTATATACAAATGCTAGAAATGTAAGAAACAAGGCAGATGAAATGGTTGCACTAATTGAGCCTGTTTACCCCAAAATTGTTGAAATAAGTGAGACATGGTTAGATGAGGACGACATCTTGACAGGAATAGAGATGAAAGGATATGATGTTTGGTGAGGATAGAAGGGGTAAAAAGGGAGGGGGAATGCTATTGATGATAGAGAAAGAGTTATGTCCATACAAAGTAGAGATGCAAGAGGGAAATAGTGCCAGTGGTTTTGAGGCGGTATGGTGTGAGATAGAGGTGAATGGAATGAAATACTTGGTTGGATGTTGTTATAGACCAGGAAATGTGGATGGTAGCGACTATGAAATGTATAATCAAATTAGTCAAGCAAATAAGAAAGAGTGATCTTAATGGGCGATTTTAATTATGGCAATATAGACTGGAATGATGAGATAACAATTGGAAGTAAAGAAAATGAGTTTCTTGAGTTTTTGAGGGATAACTACCTCAGACAGTATGTAATAGAGGGCATGCGAGGATTGAGGGTCTTGGATTTGGTCATCTCATCAGAGGATGTAATTATAAATGAGGTGTCAAATCATCCACCAATTCGTGAGAGTGACCATGAGGTGATAACCTGGGTGGTTGCCAGCAGTGTGAGGACCTCTGTAAGCAAAGGGTATATGTGGAACTACAGGGGGGGGGGGTGATTATGAAGAGCTCAGGAGACAACTTGCAGGTGTAGCATAGAACGAGGAGTTAGCTTGAAAAGAGATCAACGCAGCTTGTGGGATTTTCAAAAACTATCTAGTAGATGCAATGTCTAAATGTATTCCAAGGGTGAGAAGGTTAAATAAAGTAGGTGTGAAATGGATGAATAAAGAGATTAAGCATGCGATACAGAGGAAAAAGGGCATTATATAGGCAGCATAAGATAAGTGGAAATAACTAATTCCATGAGGACTACAAAGACCAGGCAAGGCAGGTGACTTGGTTGGTGAGGGTAGCTAAAGAGAGGTACAGCAGTTAGCTAACAAAGCCAAGAAGAATCCTAAGGAGTACTTTTGATATGTAGCCAGCAAAAGAAAGAATGATTATGGAAGGATGACATTGATTAGAGAAAACGATATAAAGACAGCTATTCCAGAAGGTGTGGTGGAGATACTTAATGAGCAGTTCATAAAGGTCTTTCAATCTTGTGAATGTGACTTCATGGAGAGATTGAGAGTAGTTGATGATGGGGAAGAAAGAGACTGACTGTAAGTGAGCAAGAGGTGTATGGGGAGTTGAGCAAACTGTAAATAAGACTGTGGGACTTGATAATATATCACCACATATTCTGAAGGAATGTGCTAGGAAGTTGATGCCGGCCTTGACATATTTTTTTAATACGAGTCTTGCACTGGGCCAAGTTCCTAAGGAGTGGAAGGAGGGCAAGATTGCACCACTTTCATAAAGGAGGTGATAGAACTCAAGCATCAAACTATAGGCCTGTGTGTCAGGTGTTGTAGTTAAGTTGTTGGAGAAGCTTGTGAGAACTAGGATTCAGAATTGGGTTGACAACAATGGTATTATCTTTCATGGACAGCATGGATTTACTAAAGGGAGGTCATGTTTTAGTAATCTACTTACTTATTACAATAAGGTGACTGTTTCCATGGGCAGAGGAGAAGGATATACAGTAATATACTTAGATTTTGCAAAGGCTTTTGATAGATTACCTCATGATAAGTTGATAGTCAAACTAGAGCAGATGGGGTTGGATATTAGATTAATGCACTGGATTGGAGACTGTCTATCTGATAGGTATCAAGTTGTGTATGGGGAAGCGATATCTAGGAATAGGAAAGTTACTAGTGGTGTGCCTCAAGGGTCTGTTTTAGGGCCATTGCTGTTTAACTTGTATATTAACGATATTGATGAAGATTTGGATGGAGATATTCAGTTGTTTGCAGATGATTCAAAGTTGGGACAAACCATGAATAGTAGAGAAGATGTTGTGGCCTTAAAAGAAGACTTGAATAAATTGAGTGATTGGGCATGGGGATGTGAGTCCAATGCTGCAAAATGTAAGGTTTTAAAATTTGGAAAACAAAAATGGGATGCAGAATTTATGTTTGGTGAGGATATATTGTGGGAGGTGGAGGAAATAAGAGATCTGGGAATGATAGTGGATAAGAATCTGAAATTTAGAGGACACATAGCAAAAATTGTGAAGACAACACAAAGGCTTCTGGGAATGATGCAGAGGACAATGACTTGTAGAAGTAGGGATATTCTTGTTCCATTGTATAAGGCTTTGATTAGGCCACACAAGGACTATTATGCCGATTTGGTCACCTTTTTTTCAAAAGGATGAAGAGATGTTGGAAAGGGTCCAGAGGCAACTGATTAAGGTAGTTTCTAACCTCTGAAATGTCAAGTATGAGGAAAGATTGAGAAGATGCAACTTGCAGAGTCTGGTGGACAGGAGAAAGAGGGGGAGATATGATAGAGACCTACAAGTTATTAAAGGGTTATTATAGGATCAATGCTGGAGAGGTTCTACAGAACACGGTGGTAGATCAGGGGAGAACCAGAGGTAATCCCTGGAAACTGTATAAAGAGGGTGTGAGAAGCAGGTTTTTTCATGCAGAGTTGTGAATGATTGGAATGTCTTGCCTGAGAGTGTGGTGTCTGCAGAGAATTTGAGTGTTTAAAGCATGGTATGATGAGCTGTGTGTTTGATAAAAGGATCTCCTAGATGAGTCTTTGACTCCATGGGGTCTTGGGTAATAAAATCTTGCATTCCAGCAATTTCACTCTCTCTCTCTCTCTGTTGCTCCCATGATCTCACTCCCTCTCATTCTGCCATACATTTCTTCCATTTCGTCATTCTTACTTCTTTTCATTTCTGTATGACTTACTTTCATTTCTTCATTCATATGTTCTTTCACTCCATCAGTCTCACTCACTTTCATTTCTATTATTCACAGTCTTTTGCACCAACATTTACTCTAACTTCCATTCCTTCAGTCTGTATTGCATTTTCTCATGGTCTAACAGAATGTTGCACTTTTTTTTTTACAAATCCATACCTTCTCATCTCCTGTTGAGTCTCTCCACAAAGACATCCATCCCATTTTGCCATACATACATGTTGCACTCATGACACTGAACCGTTTTTGAAAAATCTATATCATTAATAGCATTTGTTCTTTGTACTGAAGGTGTGCAGTTTTCATTTATGCTGCCAATTTTTCATTTAAGACAAGGCAAGATTGAAAAGTCAATAAAAAAAAAAAAAGAAGCAGAAAAACAAAATTAACAATCATGCAGTTAAGCTATCAAAAATAAACAATACTAGACTAAAATGCAAGTAATATTGCCCAATTACACAAAATAGAACTTATCTTTCTGGAGCTATTGATCAGGTACATTAAGCCCCTCTAGTGATTTTTCATGAAAAAAAAAAGTAACTGTATTGAAAGTTACAGACAAAGAATCATGCATCCTTAGTAACCCAATCAGCCATAGTGTATATTTCCATACCAAAAGATGAATGTGAAATGCACCAATAAAACTGAAATATCATGAATACAGATTATAAGTAGGTTGGTATATTTCACCACCATGGCCAGCTAGGTGATTCAACAATATGAAGTACCTAAATTTCAAAAAAGCTGTAAAAAGTAAAAACCCTTAGCATTTCAGAATTTGTATTGTGTTCAAAGAAGTTTGTAATTAGTTTACACTCTAGCATTATATCAAATTAATGCCTCTAAATATATTTACTCAAAATCCGGATCACAAAATTTCACGGTTTCTAAGAAACCGATCAATTTCTTAAAAGCAGTGCAATTACCACTGTGATGATAACTGGATTCTCTAGTGAAATTTAATTTACATACTACTGGTTGAAATGATATTAAAGATAGTCACATGTAGGATAAAAATAATTTGTAAAAGTTACATCAGTTTTCAAATTGTTTGGGTCACTAAGCACCGAAGTTACTCCTGAAAGAAGAGTTTCTATTCAATTAGAAGTGGATAAGTGAAGATCAGTAATGACAAATGCCAGGACACTAATTGATGTGCAGTTTCAAGTAAATAGGACAAATTTTCATTATCCATATAAGACAACGATGAACATGTAAAGGTACACTAAGTTGAAACATGATCAAATGTAAAGTGTTTAATATGAACTGTAAAGTTGCTGGTGGAAATGCATGCATTGCTAGATTTAAAAGACAGCATGTACAACTATAATTAAATACTTAAAAAAACTTTAAATGTTTTGATTTTCAATGGCAACGTCCCATATTCAGGAAACAAGCACACATTCATTCTTATTTACGTTAGAGTGGTGAAGACTATCTTATTACTATCCTATTAAGACTATTAATACTCTCTCTTATCTCCTGTCTGGGAAAATGACATATTCATCATATTTTATTCCTATTAGTATATCATCCTTTGCATTTTCTATTATTAATCCATATTATTTTTGTTCTACTTTCTGCATCACTTATCATGCCATTCATGTTAGCTTCAATTATCTCTTTAGTAACAAAATCACTCACATGCTTTTTTTTTTTTTTTTTTTTTTTTACAACGTTCTTACTGCTGCTCATACACTGCTTCTTCAATATAAACATTAACACTTTTACTTAAACGATGAGGACTTGTTCTCTTTGTGGCATTTTCATTTCCCACATAATTCCTCTAACCTATGTATGTGCATATCCAATAAAAGCAAAGGTAGCTACCATCTCGATTAACACACTTCGTAAATGTCACTCTGGCCTTGAAAAATTTATAACTAAAATAAACACATGGCTCCTTCAACTTCTCTCTTACACACACTTTCAGACAATCAATCCCATAACTAACTAACCACGACTGTGTTGAAGGTAGCCTTGAATAATATAACGCTCACATAGTCTTCATAAGTAAAAGAGTAAACCATTAAAATCCTTGAATTAACTGTTGATTAATTTTAACGGTATAGATGAGAACACAGACTGACAAGAAAATAACTACTTATTAACTGTCTGTGTTTTCATCTATACCATTAAAATTAATCAACATGTACGATGAACACATAAGCCCTCCCACACCCTTGAGTTAACTAGAGAAAAGATGTCAACAAAACATATGCAAATAGTCTCTATCTCATATTCACACTTATACACTGATTATCACTATTACTGATAGTTTCAGAATGGAGACAACAACACAGATGATATAACTATTAATTATTATTTCTTATGTTTAGTCAAAGATTCATGCTCTATTTATGATAAATGAAGCTGAACAAATCGAGGTTAAAAGTTCTAATATAAGCCACCTAGTGGATGTGACTGGATGCTTTTAGCTGCTGGACAGACGGTGTGAGATTAGAATTTCCTGATGTAAGGCAGCTTTAGGCAACTAACTTTGTTTGGATTGGAATAGATTTATAAGACAAAGACCGATTTGAGGTAGAGTCATTCATATATTTATTTTGGTGAAACAAGGAAGTTTTCTTCCAGCAGATCCTGTAACTAGGAACCAAAATATGGCTTGCAAATTATCATTCCTCTACTTTCTTCTAACCACCTAAGAAGTAGAGAAGCCACTAGCCAATACCTATGCACTAACCAACTCAAACATACTGAACAAACTTATCTTCTTCCTTCATTCTATTCACCTCTATTCTTTGGAACTATCTCCCCCATACTGTTTATTCCACTGGGCAGAGCCCCCAACCCTTTAAGAAACATATCAATAAGTTACCTTTTTCTACTAAATCACTTACTCAGGCATGGTGCTGTAGTTATAGGTCCTGTGATCTTTCATGTGTGGGGTCATCATTAAAAAGAAAAAAAAAATCAGTCAGTAGCATATGTAGAGAACCAAAGAGGAAGCAGAAGAAACATATTTAGAATTAAAAAAATCAGCATATGAGATAAGGCTAAAAATTAGTCAACAGAAAACTAAAATAATGATTAATACCAGGCAAAGTCAAATATAACCATGAGTTATATAAATTCTGTAAATAACATACAATTCAAAAAGTTGCAGTGGGAATGACATTTTTTTCATATGGAAAATGACAGTATTCTTAAGAAGACTAATAGCAAAATTCTTGGTAAAAGACCACGAGGAAAACCAAGAAGAAGATGGATAGATACTATTAGTCCAGATAGCAACATCATGTTGCAATGTCTAAACTGGAGAAGTAAAGACTTGAACAGACAAGGCCAAATACAACCAACAAATTCAGGAGACCAAGGCTCAAGTTGGACTATAAAACCATAGGAAGAAGAGTACTGAATGTAAATTATAAATTTAATTTGGTAAATTTAGTACTGAAAAGTAATAAATTTACTCTGTTTGGTCATGCAGGGTACTTAGTAAATATCAGGAAGCTCTGGGAATTGTTAGCTATCTTTAGAAGAGCAGCTAAGTGATGCTAATTACATTCCAAAGGATACAAGGAGAGGGGGGGGGGAGAAGAAGTTCTGATAAACACCTAGAACAAAAATGATATTACGAGGGTGGTCTGAAAAGTTCTCAGCCTAACAATGAAAAAACGAATTTATAATTTCAAAATTATTTTTATTTTCAACATAATCTCCCTGAAGACTAATACATTTATTCCAGCGATGCCCCAGTGCCATTATCCCAACCCTATAGCGGTTCTCAGTAAGATCTGCAAAATACCCCTCTACAGCTACAATCACCTCTTGATTCAAAGAAAAATGCTGACCAGCAAGGAAGAGTTTTAGTTTTGGAAAGAGATAAGTCAGAGGGAGCCAAATATGGGGAATAGGGTGGATGTTCCAACAATTCATAGTGCAGATCCCTTAATTTTCCCATTGCCAAAACACCTTTGTGGGCAGGTGCATTGTCCTGATGAAAGATAATTTTTTTCATCTACAAATTGGGTCTTTTCTCACAAATTTTTTCGTCTAGTCTGGTTAAAAGATCGGAATAATATTCCCAGGTTATTATTTTACCCTTTTCAAAGTAATTAATAAACAAAATGCCTTTAGCATCCCAAAACACTGATGCCATGACCTGATGAAACAGACTTTGTCTTCTTTAGCACTGAACAACCGGCTTTTGTCCACTGTTTTGACTGCCATTTGGATTCTGGCATGTAATGGTGAATCCAAGTTTTATTCACAGTAATAAATCAATGCACAAAATCAGTTTTATTCTTGTTAAAATGCTCCAAGCACTGTTCAGAGAGTTTCATGCAAGTGCGTTTTTGAACAGCTTTGAGCAAGCACGGCACCCATTCTTGCGCAAAGTTTTTTCATTTGCAATTCTTCATGCAAAATATATCCCACACATTCTTTTGAAACACCTATAGTGTCAGCAATTTCACGCATTTTGACTCACCAGTCATCCAATATCATATCATGCACTTGATCAATGATTTCTGGTGTTGTTACACTTTTTGGACATCCTTCACGTGTATCATCTTCAAGACTGGTACAGCCATGTTTAAATTCGGCAGCCTATTTCTTAGTTGTCGAAAATGAAGGAGAAGAGTGCCCATAAACATTTATGAACTTCGAATGAATTTCTTTTGCCGTTAACCTTCTTTTACAAAGAATTTTATATCTGCATGATATTCAATTTTATCCATTTCAAGGGATATAGACAACACTTTTGCTTCAGACAGCTGTATAAAACAAACTACTTGATAGGATGACTTGCAATTTCACATGGATGCTTATGACAGATGTACCAATTTAGAAAAAAAAAATCTTGCTGATAGTGTTGCCATCTATGGTCGAGACCAAGAACTTTTCAGACCATCCTCGTAAAGCAACTGATATAACCACAGGAAAGAACGTACTAGTAGCAGAGTTATGAAGGTAAATTATGTTCTTATATTCTTATAACCTCGTATGTTCTTTCTTGTGGTTACATCAGTTGCTTTAATGTCAATTTTGTTCTAGGTATTTATCAGAACTTCTCAGAGCCTGTCCCCCTCCCCTCATAATCACATAAGATTGTACTTCTTCAGGATTGTTGTTATCTTTTCAGAAGTTCCACATACATATGGAATGATCACAGAATTATACTGTGGTCTGAATTTGGAAGTGGTGGGTGAATGAGTGTGAGTTTGGGATGTTAGTATCTTTCTGATTTGGAGGTTGTGGTAGTTGTAGCTACTGGCTCAAAAGCCATTAGGTATATGGTTAAGCTCAGCAGCGAGGACATTATTAGAACAAATCAATTTAGTTTTAAAGTTTTTATGCCATTCTGTTCAGAGGATTACGGACTTCTTTACCTGATTTTTGTAGACAGCAAAAGCCAATTCCATTGTGTAATCAAAGTGTTTAAGGATTGCTATTATTTTCTTTCTAAAGTAAACTGCACATGTAAGTTCCACATGCCAAACGGAGCAACATAAAAGCAAATGGTGGGTCTGCTTTTTTTTCTTTTCTTTCTCTTTTTTGTGTGAATCCTACCTGTGAAAATTTGTATGTAGGATGCTGGTCTAACAACAGGTGTTGAAATTTGTGTATAACCTAAAGACATTCATATACATCCATGTCCACAGTGGGATTTTAGTCCATTACATATTGGTTGGACAGCAAAATCAAAAAACATATCTACCTGGCTATCCGGGCTGGATGGTTTTAATAAGAGTATTGCTGAAATCAGAGGTAATCAATCCCACTGATCTTTGGATTAAGATTCCAACAACATTCACATTAAATTCATTTGCAGGCAGTCACCTGGTGGTCTATGAAGATTATGGATAATTAAAACTGTAATCCCATCTCCCGGCATATGTAGGTTGTCCAAAATCCACAAACAAAATATACTATTGCAACTATTTGGGGATGGCACCAATTCACCCACAATCAAACTGATCAAATGCTTCACCGAAGTGGTCTCTCTCTCTCATTGCTTGCAGCACCTCGTCACATTTATTTTCCACAGATCATAGTTTGAGAAATTCTGCTATGCTAGATTTAAAGTTAACCAAGTTTCTCAAACTATGCTCTGTGGAAAACTGGTGTTCATTATGAGGTTAATAGGTGCTCTATGAGGAAAAATAAACAAATATTATTTTAATAAAATATAAAATGCTATCTTGCATACGTATTTTTTCTGGTACTGCAAATTTTAGGTGCAGGTATTTCATGCAACATACGTTCTTTACCAATATCCGATGTGTCTACATAGATCTTTGGATGACCCATACAGTTAGTTGCACCTCTTTCTCTGGCTTGAAAGACCTGATGCTGGATCTAATATGAGAGTGCAGTTTTTCAAGTGTTGTTCTTGATATTGAGAGAACATGATTCAAAATGCAGAAACACCAATTCCATTATAACCTAATCTATGTCAATCATAAATAAAGAGTATTTTGACATTGAAGTAATGTTTTTTAATGACTAAAAATTTCCTTTTAATTTGTTTAAGCTGATTATTTTTGTTTGGCTTTGTAAATCTCTGAGTATTCCATAAGTTTCTTCTGGGCTGAAAAAATATTGTGTGACCAAAAAGGTTTGAGAAATTCTGCAGAACATTACAAGGGAGTTGTGAGTCTTCTTGATTCTTGTTCTTGATAAATAACTCTGAAACCTACAATGTAACCAGTTTCTGCACCAGTAGCTGCTTATTCTGTCTGATTTGCCTCATTTTATATATTATTATTATTTTTTTAAATTCAAGAGTACTACAGTATATGCTATTATCTTGTCTTGGATAATGGATTAAACTACATTTATTATTTTGATAAGGATGATTTTCTTTTAGTAATTGCATTACGTTTCACAATATGGCCCAACTGCAGCAGAGGCTATTCCTTTGAAGCTGTATAAGGTGTGAACAAGGGGAGGGATGAGGAAGTAAGTTTATTGCATGGAATGATAGGTGATTGGAATGTATTGCTTGATGTTGTGGCAAGGATAAGGATATCATGAGTGCAAAAATAGTGAACACATTTAAGGCAGAGTATGATGAGCTGTGTGTGACAGTGGGACTTCCACGATGAGTCATTTGACTCAATAAAGGGATGATTAAAATATTTCAATGGGTTTGAGAGATCTTTCCAATGAAGGGAAATTGTTCTTTTGGTTGTAAAAAGGCATCGTTAGTCTTCTGCTGATGCAGTAAATATGTATGCTATTGTATTTGAAATAGAGAGGAAATTTCCAGTTGTTTGCAGAAGATACTACAGAGGAACTTTCACAGGATAAATGAACATTTTAGCATTTTGGGAGTTAGGGAAAGGAGACTATATACTAGAATGAAAGAGTGGATATGCTGCAAAAGGGGAAAGGATCTTGTGGTCGTAATGAATAAGAAGTTGAGATTATGAAGGCAACAGAGTTACTTCAATGATAAAAAGGACAATGCAGTAGAAACAATTGTTACAACACACAAGTCACAGTCAGACTGCATCTGGAATTTTGTAAATAGATTTAGTTGATTGGGTTTTGGGAAAGATGAGGAAATTTTGGAGAGAGAGAGAGAGAGTTTAGAGGTAAGAAAATATCAAGATTTATATAACAAAAGGTCATCCCTAAAAGTTTTACATAGTTGTGAGAAGTAGGTGTTTTGGATGGACAGACATAAAGATACAGAACATGAATAAGATTAAGATATGACATGACAGACATTACAGCAATCTGAGTAGATTTCTCATGACAGTCATTTTGGAAATTATGGACTTTACAACCATATTATAAATAACTATTTTTAATTTCGCGAAGTTTCAACCTTCATATCAAGGTCATCATTTGGAGTATATACAAATATACAAGGACAAGCTGAGTAACATTTCACACAGTAAACTAAAGAAACAATGATTTGATCAAAGGTTATTCTACTGGCATGACCTCTAGTTAAAAAAAAAAAGATACAGATAAAATTAAAAATTAATTAAATATTTAGAAACTACATCAAAGCTAAATTCTATTTAAGATAAAGTGGGAGAAACATTCTTTCATATAGATAGTTTTCTTACAGTAACAATGATGTCCTATTTTTTAACATGACAGTTGTTATATTAGATTTAAGATTCTGGATTATCTACAGTCCTGTTCATAGTTAGCTCTTAGGAAGAAGGGTTCCGTGGGTAGAATATGTGCCTTCAATATGCTTGGGATTTTTAGACCATCATTATTGTTCAGATTGGGGTGGTTGATAAGAATCTCACGGGCCTCCTGAAATTTACGTTCATACCATGTTTTGGTGTGATGTAAACAACTGGTGCTTTCCCAGTCAATTCTATGTAAAGTGTTCAGGGCATGATCAGAAAGGCCAGCTACACCATAGTTATTATATTTAATGTGTCGTATATGTTCCTTTTGTCTGATAGGAATTGTGCATCCTGTTTCCCCTATGTATGGTAGATTACAGGTGCAATAAACATGGTACACTCCAGGGTGGGCCAGAGGAGGGAGGGAGTCTTTAAATGAGTTGAGTAAGCTTTTCAATTTTGCAGGAGGTTTAAAGATGGCTTTGAGGTTGTATTTCTGTAGTATTCTGTTTATTTTATCTGATGTCCCTTTAATGTAAGGAATGGTTATAGTTTTATTGTAGGCTGGATTATCTTTGTTTTTTATTGAGGTCTTGTAGAGAATTTTGTTAATGGTGTTTTGGCTGTAATCATTTTTTAGAAAAGTATTGCTGATAACTTTAAATTTGTCTTTCAGTTTTTTAGAGTATTAACTCTAAAAAACGTTTAGAGTTAATACTCTAAAACATAAACTCCTACCACCACCCAACACAAAAACTAGGTTTTTGTGTTGGGTGGTGGTAGGAGTTTATGTGTATATATTGGCCAGTATGTGTCAGTTTTCGGTAAACCGTGAAGAAAAGATTGCCAGAAGAAAGATGTGAAGTATCTAGAAACGATAGTGTGTTCTGTGTTTCAATCTCAATTGTGAACTGAATGCGTTTGTGTTGTTTGTTTAGGTGGCTAAGGAATGTGTCTAGCGACCATGGGACCAGATCGCAAAAACATCATCAACGAATCTAAGCCAGACTTTGGATTTTAAAGGAGAGGAACCTAAAGCAAGTTGCTCAAAATTTCCATGTCTGGAAAAACCCAAAGTCTGGCTTAGATACATTGACAATGTTTTCGTGATCTGACTCCATAGCCGCCACACACTAGACACTTTCCTTAGCCACCTAAACAAACAACACAAACGCATAGTTCACAATTGAGATTGAAAAACAGAACACACTTCCATTTCTAGATACACTTGTCACACATCTTCCTTCTGGCAGTCTCTCCTTCACTGTTTATCGGAAACCAACACATACTGGCCAATATATACGCATCAACTCCTACCACCACCCAACACAAAAACTAGGTGTCATTAATACTCTAAAAAACAGGGCTTTGATGATCTGCTCCATTGAACAAGCACTGAAAGATGAATTTAAAGTTATCAGCAATACTTTTTTTATGGTCAAATAACCAAAAATGGCCAAAACACCATTAACAAAATTCTGTACAAGACCTCAATAAAAAACAAAGATAAACCAGACTACAATAAAACTATAACCACTCCTTACATTAAAGGGACATCAGATAAAATAAACAGAATACTACAAAAATACAATCTCAAAGCCACCTTTAAACCTTCTGCAAAATTAAAAAGCTTACTCAACTCATCCAAAGATCCACTCCCTAGAGTGTATCGTATTTATTACACCTGTAATCTACCATACATAAGGGAAGCAAGATGCACAATTCCTATCAGACAAAAGGAACATAAACGACACATTAAATATAATAACTATGGTGAAGCTGGAATTTCTGATCATGCCCTGAACACTTTACGTAGAATTGACTGGAAAAGCACCAGTTGTTTATATCGCACCAAAACATGGTATGAATGCAAATTTAAGGAAGCCTGTGAGATTCTTATCAACCACCCCAATCTGAACAATAATGATGGTCTAAAAATCCCAAGCATATGGAAGGCACATATTCTACCCACAGAACCTTCCTTCCTAAGAGCTAACTATAAACAGGACTGTAGATAATCCAGAATCTTAAATCTAATATAACAACTGTCAATAGGACATCATTGTTACTGTAAGAAAACTATCAATATTAAAGAATGTTTCTCCCATGTTATCTTAAATAGAATTTAGCTTTGATGTTGTTTCTAATTATTTAATTAATTTTTAATTTTATCTGTATCTTTTTTTTTTCTTTCAATAAAGGTCATGCCAGTAGAATAAACAGTGAGCAAATCATTGTTTCCTTAACTTACTTTGTGAAATGTAACCGAGCTTGTCCTTGTATATTTGTATATACTCCAGACGATTGCCTTTATATGAAGTTCGAAATGCCGGGAAATTAAAAAAAGTTATTTATAACACGATTGTAAAGTCCATAATTTCCGAAATGAATGCTGATCACCGTGCAACAATAAAAGAAAGGATTCTTATGGCAATCCTTTGGCTCGATGGAGTTCTAGTGGGTAATAGTAACAATGATACTTGTAGTGACAGTAATATAAAAAGCTCTGTAATGCACCATGCTGCCATAATGAATGAAAAAAAAAAAAAAGATACTGAGAATTTGTTAGACAACTAAAATATATTATTTATGTTTGAGCCTTTTACATTGTGTGAATAGACATGCTGTCTAAATTATTATTTTTTTTTATTTATATAGCATCACTAAAAATATCTCCATGCAAAAACTAACCATAGCACAATACCGGTTAGAACCAGGATACCAGAAAGGCAAGCACTAATAGGTAACACACCACGGTAAGAACTCTCCATATGGGATCAGGGATTAGGAGAGCGGGATCAATCAGAAAGGAAAGCTAAATACAGAAAGACTTTACCTTAGTTTTTTTTTTTTGCATGCAGTTAAATAAATAGAAGGATGCATTGAAGAGAATGTTCAAAAATACTAATTTAATGTGGTAAAGCAGTTAACAATTAAAAATAGTCAGTCCACGAAAATAAAATATTTTGTTAACATTTCAAGCAAAAAAAAAAAAAAAAGTTAATTTATAATAAAGAGCATATTAGAAATCCAGGTAGTCACAGTTCTATATGACTATTTATGACTATCTGGACCATTTAATTATATCATTAGCATTTCAGGCTTTTTAAGCATATGTGCAATCCAAAGGCTCTGGGAAATGACTACTCACGCATAGCAAATGGGATTGTTACTAGTCATTATATATCCTTGTTTTCACTGAAGTAGAATCAGTAAGCCATCAGTGAAGATTCCTTAAGAGCAATCATCCATGAATTAATGATGAGTTATTACAAACAAAGAGTTTGTATGTCAGAAGAAAACCCTAAGAGGCACAACAAAAATGTTAATAAAAGCATATGATGAAAAATGATACTAGGATTAAAGCTCACTCTCTCTACTAGACCAATCTAGCAACTTGAGTCTTTCTTTTATTAACAGAAACCCTTCACGGAATCAATAAACTCATCAACAGAGATTTCATTCAATCAGCCAGATGTCTATCATACTGAACCTTTAATTCATTTGCCACACTCTGGAAATGTACTCACAACTGATCCATTATTCTACTCCATATAAAAAAAATATATACTTCTCACTCCATTCTCAACCACACTATATACAACTTTCAGGATGATATCTTGTTCTTCTCCTCTTGTCTCACTCTCTGTATGATCTTCTTTCTATAATTCACATTTGGCATCACTACACACCATATGGTCACTTCCATACCCCAGAGGGTTTTAGGGGTGAAGCCTTCTGCTAGAAGAAGACTACCATATTACCTCATTTCTACCTTTCAACTAAATTCTGACATTTACATTTCCAAAATCTTTAATCATAACCAACATTTCAGAAATGTTACTTGTTACCTCAGTTACTTATCACTGGAACTTTTCCAGAGTTGCTTCACAATAATGAAAACCAGGTGATTAAATATGCACACTACTGTTCCAGGTGCAGCTAAACAATGCTGTATTAAAATAAACAACCTATCCTGCAAAGATTAATCATACCAACATTTCTAATGTGCTATTAAAAGATAATAAGCAATATAATTATCCTCTGTATAAATGTACAAGTAAACCAGTCATTCCATGAAAATAATATATTTTGTTACATTTCAAGCTAACAAACATTAACAATTTACAATAAGAGCATCTTAGAAGTCCAGATAATCATAGTTCTACAATGGTGTCCAAAAACCTAAGGCTAAACACTATTTCTGAAGGCTACAACCACAAATGAAGACGAATCACAGCTTGTGACAATTTGACTAACTGACAACTTCAAGTAGAAAGCAGATACATTTTCAAATCACGTGCAAAGGGGTTACATGGTAGAACTCAACAGGATAAAAGGCAAAAGGCTGCACTAAGTGAATTGTGTTTGAAGGAAGTTCTTTTTGCGAAGGAATGAAGATGCAAACTTAGATGTCTTGTGATGTTTCAAAGACATCATCTAGATGATTTCATGTGTGTGTGTGGGGGGGGGGGAATTATTGGAAAGTTTGAAGAAGGCTACAGAATTACTGATATTGCCAGAGAATTTGGAATCTCACATAGTGTTATATCCAGGCTCTGGGCTGCATTTCAAACCAGCGGAATGTGTTCCTGATATTTGCTAAAAGGTTGCCCTTGTTCTACCATGGAGCATGAAGACAGATTTTTAGTTATAACAACAAAATGTAATCAATGCACCACGCAGGTTAGCTTGCAAGTCAGTTCCATTTAAGCACAGGCACGCAGATATCTTGACAAACTGTGGCAAGACATCTATGACAAGTAGGCCTATACACTCAAATGGCTGTAGTCTGCTTTATCCACAGCTCATCTTAGAGCATGTTTTCAGTGGTGGTGTATCCACAAAAATTGATAAGACACCACTGAAAACATGCTCTAAGATGAGCTGTGGATACATTTCATGATGGTACTGCTTACCATCATGAGATGTGCTTAATGGACATGGATGCACTGAGCTACAAGTGCTGGAAAAAGGGACTATGACTGGTGAATGATATTTATGTTTGGGAACAATAGGGAGATGCATTGCTGCTCGAAATTCCCCTCCAGAAAACATGGCTTCATCCTTGCTTTGAAGGAGGAGTGGATCAGTTTGCCTCAAAAATTCCTGAATCACTTGGCAAGGTATGATGATGTGAGAGTTGCATCGCAGTTCGGACTGGATATATTCCACATTGAAATGTCTCTCCACATAGTTTTCTATAAGCACTGTACATTTATTCCTTAATTATATCCTTAGGGAATTAGTAGCTTTTGCCAAAAATGTATTGACATTTAATTTATATGCTGGCATTTGGGTGTTGTATGTTCACATTTGGATGTAGCTATAAAAATTTTTTCATATACAGGTAAAAATGTAGTTTGTCCTTAGCTTTTGGACACCAGTGTATATGGCTATCAATGACCAATCAGAGATAGCTATATAGAACTATCCCAAAATGATATAATATTGCTAATGTAGTAGTAATATAAATGACTAAAACAAGAAAAAAACGGAATAAGAATCTACGATTCTCAAATCTCATATCTCTTTGATGGACATTAGGACTAGAACGTGTTGAAGAAATTCTTGTGAACTCCTGCTTAAAGTGGTTTGGATATATAATGAGAATGAATCTGGAAAGAATAGGAAGAAGAAGAATGGACAAAATGAAAATTGAGGAGAAAAGACCAAGATGGGATGAAGGAAATGGTGGAGAGACTAGATCAGTAAATTTAGAAAAATAACTTCAGCTGGAACAGCCTTCATGAAGAGAGAATATTGGAGAATAGAAGAATTGGAGATCTTTGATCTGCCTGACCTGATGGCAATTTCTGTTGGAGCAGTTGTTGATCAAATTCAAAAGGCAGGAATACTACAGAAATCTTAAGTGGTCCTGAATGGCATAATTCTCAGAAGTGAAAGGGGAAAGGACACTCTCTTAGTCACTGTAACAATGCTGGAGAAGATTCAGAAGGGCATTACATTGAGAGGTTCTTATTGTATGAGGAAGATGGCTTATAAACAAATCCCTGAAACTTTTGGATTGCAGCTTGTACATTACACAGTTTACATAGAGAATTTTCTGCATGATTAATTTACATTACTCAGATTAATCATGGTAACATTTCTAATGTGCTATTAAAGGATAATAACCAATACAATTATTCTCTGCATAAATGATAGATAGTTAATTCTAAATGGATAGGCATTTATATAAATACTACTACTAATAATAAAAGCATGACAACAAACCTGTACACACACACACACATAGAGGTGGTATGACTAGAAAGTCAACAGATTATTTTTCCACCCCTCTAAGATAACAGACCTACTTTTCAATGCTGTCTTGCTTTGAAGTAGTTCACTTGGGACTTGATACAGTGAGTTCATCACCTGCACCATCACTGAAAGCATTTTATAGAGTAGAGCTAAATTTCTTTTTGTTGGTTGTAATGTTATCATATAATATTCTGCTTCTCTTCATTATCTACTCAAGTTTTGGAAAACAAGAAAACAGCTGCAAGGTGCCAGGATCTGAGGAGGAAAGAAGATGCAGAACAACAGTTCATGTGCAGCTCTTCTTTCATAGGCAAACCAGAGCTATTCCCCCCCCTCATCTGTTGTACATTCAAATTTCACTCAAAATTCTTTGGCATTATATATTCAAATGAGATTCTTAACTGATAACCGGCAGATAATAATAATAATACATGAATGTTCGTGGATAAGTGCCACTGTTTTGCTGATGAGCAAAACAGTGGCAACTTTTCCTTTTCATAGAAAAGGTAATACTCTACTTGAAACTTACAAAAATCGATGACATGTTTGAATTTAGCTCATCTTGTCTTTGCAAAAAAAAAAAAAAATAATAATAAAATAACATTTTGAAGATATAGTAATTTTTTGCAGTATGAGATAGAACTATATATGCATATATATGCTACTCTTTGAAGTAATATAATTCTTTAGAATGGAAATCACAGGAGCATAGCATACACAACTGCATTTTATAAAATGTTACTTCTCAATAATATAAACTAAAACTTTGAAATACATGGTAAATGATGTTGCAGATTCTACTCTCCCTACATAGATTTTACTCTATGTGGCAAGTCAGTCAGTCAGTCAGGAAACTTTTCTTGAATTTTTTTTGATCATGTCAAAATGATTTTTCTTTTGGATATGAAATGCTAGAAAATATTTTTCATTTAGTACTGGGAATAAAAAACAGTACTGGAAATAATAATAATAGTAAAAAAAAAAAAAAAAAAGAGCAAAATGAAAACAAATTTTAATCATTTGCTAATAAGTTTCATAGTAAAAGTCTTGAAGTCATAAATGCCTTTATATATTGGATGATGAAAGCATTTAAGACTTAAAGACATTTATAAAGATCAATGCCACTGTATGATTAAAACCTGTAATTTGTAGGCTAGAGATGCCATCCACCTGACTATCTAGGGTGGTCTATCATTAAACAGAATCAACAATTTGAAATGGTACTGTCTGGCAGTGGAATCTTAAACATACCTCAATAAAAAGCAATTACTGATTATTACTGACATGGTCATTTTTAAGTCTTGTTTTCTATTAGTGTTGTGGACGAATGTCTACTCATCTTTACTTTGTATAAGGAGGAATGTGATTAGAGATACTAATCACACTTCTCCTTATACAAAGCACAGGCAAGAAAGGTGATCAGCATATTACAAAGAAGACAAAATCAGATAATGAGAGGAAATAAGCTAAGCATGCTAGAGGAAATCTTAAAGAATCTGCTCCTCTTAGTGATAAATTATCATCACTAAGAGGAGTAGACCTCTATAAACAACCTGGGCTCAGCTGGCTCTGGCTGTCAGTACTTGGTTACGAGCCCCTACCTAGGGTTACAAGGAAAATTAAAGGATTCAATCCTCTGACAAAGGGAAGCAGTTTTGTCAGTATTGACACAAGGTTCAAGTCTCATGATGACGGTAAAGCTTGTGATTAGAAAATTGCAGATGGTAATGCTGTTTACTGTGTACATTTTAATACTGTGGAGCAGAAAGCAAATAGAGAAACCACTGCTCTATTCTCTCCAGACTAACCACCATTGTGAGCAAATCAACACAAATGGCCCCAAGTTCCTGGTATCCCTTAAATGGGACAGGAGTGTTATCATGTTAATTTCAATGCTAAAGTTGCAAAAGATAGAAGTGGAGATATAGTTGGCAAACATGGACTGGGAACAAGAAATGAGAGAGGAGACTGTCTTATTCAATTCTGCCAAGAAGAGGAACTAATAATCACAAGCACATGGTTTAAGTTACCACCCCTAAGGCTATATATTTGGCAATCACCAGGATAATAATACAAATATAGCCAGAAAGCATGCTGATTACCTGCTAATTAATCAACGATTTTGAAGTTCCATAAAGAGTATAAAAACCTATCCTAGTGTGGATATTGCTTCTGTTCATAATCTAGTGGCAACAGAATTAAAACTTAGACTAAAAGCTACACTTAAACATCGACAAAAGAAGTTTGATCTAGAAAAGTTAAAAAACTCAGAGATAAGAAAAAAACTGAGTCAAGTTCTGAATCAAGAGATAGCACTTATCAAGAATGATGCATCATGAGAGTTGATGAATCATGGGACAAATTAAAATCTATCTTCATACAGAAATGGGCCAATACTTTGTGTCCTGGATAGAGCAGTGGAAAAAAAAAAGGAACATTGGATAACTGACAAATTTTTTCCTCTCACAGATCAACACAGATCATATAAAAATCATAGTCCAACAAAAAAGGTTCAGAAAATTATTAAAGACAAGATCAAAGAAGCAAAAGAAATATGGATGAATGAAAAATGTAAAGAAATAGATTTTCTACAGGAAAAGCATGACAGTTTTAATCTACACAAAAAGATGAAAGAGACTTCAGGTATATTTAAGAAAAAACAACTATGTATCCTTCGAAACAAAAAGGGAGAAATAATATCTGAAAGGATGATAAAATGCAAGAATGGATGAAATATGTAGAACTGTTTACTGATAACAGAAAAAACCCAGAAAACACTTATGAACAGATGGAAGGTCCATGCATTCTAAGATCAGAGGTAGAATATGCACTGAACTCAGCTAAAAATGGTAAAACCTTAGGCCCTGATAGAATACCAGCAGAAATAATAAAGTTATTAGAAGGCAACAACATTACTATATTAGTAAAGCTATTTAATAAAATCTACAATACAGGCTCAAGCTGGGTTACAGTTTGACATTCATCATGCTACCTAAAAAAGCAAATGAAAAAACTTGTAATGATTATAGAATGATCAAGTCTAATGAGTCATGTTTTCAAAATGTTTCTGAAAATAATTAAAAAAAAGAATATACAGAAAATGTGAAGACACCATTAGTGATACCCAATTCGGATTTAGAAATGCTTGGGAATGAGAGAGGCTCATTTCTGTTCTCAAATCTTATTCTAAAAATGTAGTGACCAAAACAAGGAAGTATTCATTTGATTCATCGACTTTAAGAAAGCATTTGACAAAGTCCAACATACTAAAATGATTGAATTATTAAAAAGAATTGCATTAGATGGTAATGATATCAGAATCAATGAAAACTTATATTGGAACCAAAAGGCATCTGTTCAAGTTAATGACATTATTACAGACTAAGAGACCCCTAACATCATCATCGTGAAATCGTCAATAACATCCAATATGCTGATGACACAGCTGTCCTGCCAGACAATATTCAGGATATTCAAAATCTTCTCAAACTAGTGAATGAAGGGAGTGAAAAAATGTGATTAAGAATAAATATCACTAAAACTAAATTCATTGTCATAAGCAATAAACCAATTCTTAATTCAGCATTTTCTTTAAATGAGAAACAAATAGAAAGAGTAACAAAATTTAAATATCTTGGATGTTGGTTAAATGAAGAATGCAATCCAGAAATGAAATAAAAGTTAGAATTGAAATGGCAAGAAAAAAATTTCTCCTGATGAAATCAACACTGTGTAACTGCAATTTAAATTTAGAGCTTTCAGTATGAATGGTTAAATGCTATGTATGTCGGTACTGCCATATGGTGCAGAAACTTGGACCTTAAAGACAATATCAATAAAAAAAATAAAATAAAAAAACTTGAAGCCTTTGAGATGCACCTATCTTGGTCACCTATTTCGTAATGAAAAATATAAGACACTTCAATTGATTATAAAAGAGAAGATAAATGGAAGAAGAGGACAAGGAAGATAAAGAAAATCTTGGCTGGCAGACATCAGACAGTGAACTGGCATGAGCTCTGAGGAACTGTTCAGAGTGGCTGAGGATCGTTCAAAACTTTGCCAAGTGGTCGCCAACCTCCGACAGGAGATGGCACTCAAGGAAGCAGAAGATTTTTTTTTTAAATGAATAGATGATAATGCAGTGACTGACATGAGAAATAGATGTAGGAGGACTGGCAATGGCAAGGATATGAAATACCAATGTGAATTAATCCACGTATTATGAGAAAGTGCAGAGAATTGGCAGCGCCTCGGACTCAGAGGCACTGGTCACACCTCTTGACCATACAAATATCTAGTTTGCTAATAATATAAATTGGGAAGGGTAGAAAATAAAAGTGATATAGTGATCCTGCAGAATAATTTTGATAGAGCTGGCAAAGGATAATAGTTGTTAGTTTGACGTTGCAAAGTAGTTAAGCTCTTTGAGCTAAAAAAATGAGAAGCTATGTAGTATACTGATGAGGTTAAGAATATAGGCTGACGTTGGATAGGGAGCTTATGTGGAGAGTTTGTACTTCTACAGTATGAGGACATACTCTAGAACAAAAAAATAATTCAAAGGATCACTTGGCTTTGATATGATCACATCGGAACTTCTGTGCACAGATTTAGTCATCTGAATTTTTTGAGGATGATTTGGTAGGCAGGTTGGAGGTGGATTCAGACAGATGAATCAAGATAGTGACAGGTTGGTGAGTTCAAAATTTGACTTAGAGGTTTCAATAATGAACCATGACAGATTTAGAACAGATGTAGAAGAAAGTTTTTTATGACAGGATGACAAAGAATAATGAATATTTCCCAGAAGCTGAGTAAGAGCGATTAGAAAGGATGTGAAAACTAGATCTTGAGAGTAGTGAATGAGCAGAATGGGTCGCTGAATGGAATGGTTATGAGTGCACACTCAGTGAATTTAAGGAAATGTAAGAAAGGTAAAGTGAATAATAGTATTGTCCTCTTGCAATGAGTCTGAGGATTCCATGGAGATGCTTGAATAATGATAAGTTGAATGTTTATGAACCTTCACAATTTTTTTTTTAGAGAATTATAGTAAGGGTGACAGTTTTGGCAGTCGATTTTTATTGTTCTGTTTTAGAATGAACTTTAATTAGGTTTGTTTTCAATGTAGGATGGATTCTGGATGAAAATGAAAACTAGATGCCATGCGATGAGTGTTAGTTCTGGAGAACTTCTGAATACAACAAAGGGTACCACTGTCACAGGGCCAAAAGTTTATGCTGTTCAACATTCAGTTCATGCTTTCTCATGTCTTGGAAAGTAGTATGTAAGCTGTTGATTGGAGACAAAGAAATTTTTTTTTTTTTTATATTGATTCCATACACAAGAGGTTGAGGGGCTTATAAGCACATCACTGCCATGAGTGGGGTGTAGATGAGAAGTGAAATAGAAGTTAAGTGATTTTTTTTTTCTTTTTTCGAAGAGTTGCAGTTGTTTGGAAATACTCCATGAGAAGAGCTGTTCCAAAGGACAGAGGTGAACAGAATAAACGAGGGGGGAAAAAATAAAAGTAGGTTCTTCTGTTTGCAGTTGTAAAGGGTTGCTGCTCTTGTATTAACAAGTCCAACAGAAAGTGGAAGACTGATGGTTGCCAATTCGCTGGAACAGTGACCATGGAAATATCTGTAGAACAGAAACACTGCACCTGTGAGATAAAGACTAAAATGAATCTGTAAGAGAGAGGAATTATCTATGACCCTAATTCCTTGCCTCTGAACAGCGTCAAGGATTTCAAGGGAAGTTCTAGGTGTGCCCCCCCCCCATACACACAAACATGTGAGCAGTATACTAAACACAGGCAGCAATAGGCAGGTTTGGGATTTATATATAGTTAAGAGTTAGTTGGGGGTAAAATAGGCTCTTGAATGAAAGAGAATGTCAAGTTTCTTCGATGCTGAGGAGCAGGCTGCTGAGAGAGGGTGACATCCGAGACTTTTGTCATGGGCCTGGCATTGAAAAGGTCCTGATGTGTCACATAGCTGTGTTTATAATGCATGGCTTTAATTCTCGTAATAATACAACAATGATAAAGGATAATGGCATATTGAGAATGATACCGTGTTTTGTTTTAGACAGATGGCTACGCTCTTTAGCTCGCCGTGAGTGTCTTGCCGAAAGATTAGATTTAGTCTTTCAGAGATGATGTTATCACACAAAAAAGATTTATAACACCACTTTTAAAGATGTTATACCAGGACTAGATTTATTAAATATCATTTATAAATTTCAATTTCACGGTGTTTTTCCTGAAATATGTGCTTCAATCAGAATTTTTTGCATAATACCAGTAACAGTTGCTGAAGGTGAAAGAGCATTTAGTAAATTTTCAGCAATAAAGAGCTTCAGTAGATCATCAGTGCTCCAGGAAAGATTAAACGGCCTAGCTTTGCTATCAATAGAACATGACCTGGCAATGAAAATTGATTGTAACGAGGTGATTAAAGATTTTGCTAACCATAAAGTGAGGGAGTGGATGAGGCAATAAAAATTTAAAAAATCTCTTTTTATTTAATGTTTGTATATTTTGTATGGTATGTAATGTATCGAATTTTGAATTTATTGTACACTTTTTTTTAAATAAATTTTTAATGTTTTTATGACTTTTTTTAATAAACAAAAGTGATGCACTTTTTTAAGTGGGGCCCGGACCACAGACTTGTCACGGACCCGAAAATTTCTCTCGGCAGCCCTGCTGAGGAGGCTATTAATGTGATGTGTTTATGATATAAAATTTCCTGGCATAAACAACAAAATCCAAGCAAGGAGATCTGATCTTGTCTGGTGATTTGTGTATTACTAAGGGGGTGAGCTGGGATCTCTTTTATGTGAGAAAAGGCAAGACTGTTTTGGTGGCATTGAACATGGCATCAATAAGCATTGATTGTTTTATTTTATTATTGTTTCTGCTAGTATATTCTCAACTTTTATGTATCCAATTGCAGTAAAGGACGTCTCTGCAGTTCATTTGATAATAAAAACGTCTTCTGGTTGGAAAGACTTGGATTTGAATAATTGTATCTTGGATGTATTACAAAGGATCTTCATACAGGCATCTGAACTGAATGTGAGTTAGTTGGTATAATATAAGGTGACAAGGTTTTTCCCTTCCCAAAATCTCAGGTTTTTTAAGACAGATACAGCCTAAAGAACGCATGCAATTGACAAATATAACAAATAATGTAGACAAAATTAACTGCCCTATTATAACAATAATTAGGTTTCTATGAAGGCAAGTTACTTGACCATGACACCATGGTCATAATTACTGAACCCAATAATTTAAGAAAAATATGAGATGCTATTCAAGTAAGTCTTTCTAAATGCTAAGGAAAACTGGATATCAGTAGCACATATTTATAATTTTTACACTAACACTAGTATAGCTTTTCTGTTTTCTAATGTACTTTAGTATTTCAAAACTTTTTTTGTTCTGAAATACTAAAAGTACAGTAATAAATTTTCATACATTACTGATGGTATTTTGGAACATAACAATCTACAATATCAAAAGAAAGAACTGGGTTTAACAGTCAATGAGATTGCAACATACAAAAAAATACTGACTTGTTCACCACAGTAAATGTGAAGCACCTTTAGAGTGGTAAATGAAGTAAATCTAAGTGAAATACGGGAATAAAAAGGCGTTAGCTATTTTTTTTTTTTTTTTTTTATAAAAAAAAAAAAGTACTACTCAAACAGTTTATCTGTTTAAAAAAATTTTGTACTTAAATTATATTGTATACTTCATTTACCACCATGAAGAAGCTATCCAATTAATCAATACTATTAAAAAAGTTTTTATCACTATACTCATAGTTTTATGAAAACAGAACATTTTTTGAGGAGATTCAATGATCTTTATAAATGATATCGTTAAATTGGCAAAGTTAATATTTCCATTTCTAAAATCAGTGATCTGTATACTAATTAAATATAACTACAAAAATAAATACAAATAAACTATAGAGAATCTAGTCAAATATTCTGTAGTTAAAATTTTTAGTATTCATATGGCAATGAATATAATTTTTTTAAAATATTTTATAATGATGTTTATAAAATTACTGTAAATTTTAGTTGGAAATAGTGTTTTTTTTTTTTAAATAATTGAATTTACAAAACAAATATCAAAAATGACAAGGTTTCATAAAACTGGCCATTTATATGACACATTTTTACTCTACCTTGGACTTGGTATCAAAGAACAGGTAACGCTTGGAATTCTCCTCCCCATTTTCCATGGATTCAAGGGGGGATGCAGGAGGAGGTGCAACTTTTCTTGTCTAGTTAGTTGTGCAGGAAAGAGAGAATTAGTGATAAAAGCCCTTCACCCCAAAAATAAATAAAAATTAAACCACACTTAAGGAAGGCATTGTTGAAAGAGTAACAGGTTTTGGAGTTAAAGGGTGGAGAGAAGTGGGGAGGGGAGGGAAGGAGAGAAAGAGAGAGAGATCAGAGGGAAAAAAGGTGATATTGAAATTAGCAAACAATGTTTAAAAGAAAATTACAAGCAAGAAGAATTCAGAAATATAATTATTTTCTAAAAAATAGCAAATCAAATTCTGAAGATAAAAATTCGAATATAAATCATGTGTATTTTAATCACATAAATAATAACTTTTGAAATGGAAATATATACACAATGAATATCAGTTCTCAGAATTTGATTAATAAGTTTAATATTTATTTATTACTGTTTTCAATTTACTGATTACTGAATGAATGAGACTAGGCAGGGAAACTTTTGTGACTGTTAACTCATTTGCCACTGTTTCTTCAGAAAACTTTTCATGATGCAAAGTGTTTGGCATTTTTAGCTAACAGTTGCAGGCTTCTGCTGTACTAAAATACCTTGTATTATCAAGTTGTTAATAAATGATTATAATTTATAAACAGCACAGTAATAGGTTATTTATAGTAATATTTATAAATAATATTAATAAAGAAATTATAATTTTATTTATCATTTATAAATAATATTTATAGTTATAGTAATAAGCTATTATTAATAAATTATAATTTATTAACAACTGCAAACTACAACTAATTACATAATTAGTTATTTCTTCAATATTAGTAGTAACATCTGACCTCCATGGAGTTAGAGATTCATCATAGGAGGTACACGCTATCACACACAGTGCTCACTAACTATGCCTTAAACTGATATAATGTGTCAACACACACAACATACTCAGGCAATGCATTGCCCTCACCAACCAATCTCCATTCAAAGAACCATCTCCTCATCTCTCTGCTCACACCCTGCTTATACAGTTTCCAGAGAGGGCCTCTTGTTATGCTCTCCCATTCTATGAAAAATTTCTTCGATGTTAACCTGATAACCCCCTAACTAACTCACATGACTCAATCACCCCCCCCACACACACACACACCATCCTATTCATGAGGCTTTGCAGTTTATATTCTTTCAATATGTCTTCATACTCCACATTCCAAAGACCACTTACCACCTTTGTGAATCTTCTCTGGACTCTTTCTAACAAATCCTCGTTACATATGAGGATTTGTTATGAAACCTAATCAAGACTATATACAATGAATCATAACCTCTTTATTTGTGCACATTAAAGTTCTCTGCATCATTACCATTATCTTATGTAATGACTTCACAACTTGTGCAATGTGGCACATGAATTTCAGGTCCTTGTCTACCACCACTCCTAAATCTCTCAATTCTTTTACCTCTATTAAAGTTTTCCTGCAGGTGTATACTTTGCATTCCATTGTTGCTTACCAAATTTCAAAACTTTCCACTTTGCAACAGTGAACTGACAATTCTATACTGTTGCCCACTCATACAGAGGGTGATAGAGTGCCACTTAGTGAAAGGTTGTCAACAGTTGCTGTTGAAAAAACAAATTTTCATTGTTCATGAACTGAATCCTGTTAGTCTAGATGTTAAGTATACTTTTATATACTGCTACATGTCTGTTTTTAAAGTTTTTCTAAGGAAGCAGATGGGCATAACTTAAGGTTATTTAGTAGACCAAAAGTTAGTCCATTTGGTTCTGAATAAGTACTGCTTGAGTAGTTTGCTCTTATCCCTGTTGTAGATGTTTTTTAGCTATTTGAATGTAAACCTTTTCTTTAAATGTAACAAATTTGGGAATGAGTTTGTTGGACATGTAGTGTTTAAGAAAGACTAATCTGTTAATTTTTAATTCAATCATATGTAATAAGCTGGATGAAATGAAAGACAAACGAGAATAACAGATTCAATGGGTTAGCAGTTGAACTGTAAAAGGATGTTGAGCAGCTACTGTTCATGTTATTGTAGGTTTTTCCAAAAATGGAGAAAACGATGAATGCCAGTTTTCTGGTGAACAGCATCCAGGAAAGTATCTGTAGAAAAGACTGAATATAGAAATAGATCCATGAGACAGTGGGAGAACAGAAGGAGCATGCTTGAAGGAGGGATAATCAGTTAGTCAAACTGCCATCTTTTGGATTAAGAATTTTTAGAGTGATTTGTGCTAACACCTCAGATGTAAAAGCAAAATATTGATAAATAACATTTTTTTCTTTTTTTTTAATGAACTGGTAATTCTTGTTAGATAATCACATTATATTACAAGTTAATGAAGATGACCTTCAAAAATCAGTCCATGAATTAAATAAGCCAACAATACAATCTAAAGATTTCACAAAGAAAACAAAAATCATTACATATAAAATCATAAATCATATAAAAAAAAAGAACAAAAGAACAGATCACACAATTCAAATATTTAGGTTGTATAAATAATGTCTAAAATTACAAAGATATAAATGAAAAATAGATAAATTTTAAACAATCCATAATTATAAATAGAAAATGGAAAAAAAAAATCCAACTTAAATGTAATATTTAATAAAGTATTTGCTACCCCAGTTCTATTAACATGCTTCAGAAATATACGCTGTTAAAAAGAAAGATCAAAGTAAAATACAGGCAGCAGAAATGAGATTTTTAAGAAATTATGTTTTTTTTTTTTAAAAAAAGCTATCAAAAATGAAGACAGAAGAGTTAAACTAAAGTTGCCAAGAAATTATATTCTTGTTTAATCTTCTATCCAAATTTCCAAGTGTAAGCAAACAAACGTTATGGATGAAGTATCTTCACAATTAGACGACATATATAGAGGCTAAAGACCACAATAACTGCCTTAATATAATATCCAAAATGCAAAGCACACATCCTTTTGGTAACCAATGGGTATATATAATATTATGTATTATAGGAAGGCTCTACCCAGACTGGTTTCGACTTTTCACAACTAGCTCTAATCCAGAGTATTTCAATAAAATATTACACCTTTTCACTATTTGTATATAGGAAATATATGACATCTGATTTTGTTTCTCCTCTGATCTGGCTCCAACTGATGAGTTCTCAATAAAGGTCAACCAGTCTGGGTAGTGGCCAGTGGCGGCCCGTACATAAGCACTGCAACACTGCAGCACCCCCAAGAAAAAAATGAAAAATTTAAATTTTGTTTGTGTTTACATATAATAACAATGCTTACAACATTATATAAATGCAATACAACATGTTAAAGTCTACAGCTTATGTTTTGACATTGACTGAATAGTTAATAATTGGAATTGTTCGATTAACACTTAAGATTACAAAACAAAAGCACTACGATCTAACGCCGATATTCGTTCGTGCTTGTCATTGCATGTTATGTCATTCAGACACTGCCCAAATGGCAGTGTATTTTTAGTATCCTTACGCACGTTATTTCTGTGAGATATGAAACATTTATTATTGGTGAGTGTGCGTGGTGAACTATTTTTTGTCGATATTATTTTATTTTGTTAAAATAACATATAATTATTTATTTATTATAGATACAAGGCTGAATTATGAAGAGTGTCACTGTTGAAAATATAAAAAGAATAATATTTTTTCAATTATCGTTACACAAAACAAATGCACTGCGATCTAACGCCGATATTCGTTTGTGCTTGTCATTGCTATCGATACGAAACTTTTATTATTGGTGTTTGTTCGTGGTGAGGATGAAATATTTTTAATAAAGCAATTTTTAATAATGTAAATTTATTTATTAATAAATTCGTTACTGATTAGATTTTTTTTTTTTTTTTTTTATATGCACCACCCCCACCAAAATTTTCACCGGCCGCCACTGGTAGTGGCCCTTTTCATAATGCATTATCTACACCCTAAAGGATGTGTACTTTACACTGTGGGACATTAAGGCAATTAATGTGAAGTCTTTAGCCTCTATACACCATCTGATCAAAAGTATCCAGACATCTACTCGAAACTGAAATCAGACTTTTCCTGTGACACACTTTCCAGTAGTGGACATTAATAAGGGGTGGGTCCACCCTTTGCTTCTATGACAGCTCTAACTCTGCTGGGGAGACTTTCTATCAGGTGTCAGAACAACTCCGGAGGAAGAGCTGTAGCCAAAGCAGTTCGTGATGTGGGCCATTGGGGTCTGGAGTGAAGTCAGTGTTTTAATTCATCCCAAAAGTGTTCTATGGGATTCAGGTCAGGGTTCTGGGCTGGCCAGTCCATTTCTGGAACATTGTTGTCCACAAATCATTCCCTCAGAGACCTTGCTTTATGGCAGGTAGCATTATCATGCTGATACAGACAATAGTCATCACTGAATTGATCTTCTACCATAGATAGTATGCAATGAGTCAAAATGTCCTTATACCTTTCTGCATTTAGATTTCTGTGCAGTGTTACAAGAGGACCAAGTCATCTTGTAACACTATACATCCACCTCCTCCAACTTTCACTATTGGCACTATACACCACTTGTAGGACTCATTCTCCAGGCATTCACCACACCCAGAACCATCCATCGGACTGCCACATGGTAAAGATCGATTCATTATATGTTTCCAGTTGTCCACTGTCCAGTGGCGTTGCTGTTTACACCACTGCAGGCGAAGATTAGCATTCACAGGAGAAATGTTTGGTTTATGGGCAGATGCTCAACCATGAAAACCCCAGTCTTCTTAACTCTCGATGCGCAGTCATGGTGCTGGCTGGAGGTAGTAGCACTGCGGAACTCTTGGGTGGTTGTTTCACTCTATGTCTGGCGATTTCCACGAACCACCTTCTTCAATGCTCGACGGTCCCTGTCTGTTATTAAATGCAGCCTACCTGACTATGGCTTTGTCATGATTGTGCCTTCACGTTTCCACTTCACAATCACGTCATCAACTGCTGACTTAGGCAACTTGAGGAGGGTAGAAATATCTCTGACAGATTTCTTATTGATGTGGCAACCAATAACTAGTCCACGTTCAAAGTCACTGAGCTCCCTTGACCTACCCATTCTGCTTGTACTTCTTATCACTGAACAGCACGCAAATCCATGCCTCCTTTTATACCAGTAAGCGAGGGTGTAGTGATATCTAGACATCAGTTTACGAATTACAGAGGGGGGGTGTCCGGATACTTTTGGTCAGATAGTGGACAAGTATAGTCGTGAAGTATAGTCATGATAGTTGTGAAGATACATTTCACACAGAAACTTTGTCTGCATACATGTGGGAAAGGATTAAATAAGAATACAATTTCTTGGTAACTTGAATTTAATTTATAACCAAGTAAAAAAACTTTCCACAATTTAAAGAGTTGGGTTTTTACAGTTTGAATGAGAAGGCCAAGGAACATAGAAATAGAAAGAACATTTATATATAATGGAAAGGTACTGGTTACCAGAAAAAATGAATAAATATAGCTAAAAGGGGAAAAAGAAAGAAAGAATAGTTCCAAGATAGAAAGGCTAATAATACAAAAACAGACAAATGATTAATTCTTTATGAAAAGAATAATTATATTCAGTGAAACTTTTGCCAAGATAATAAAGTGGTATGCAGCTCAACTTCTGTATTAGCCGGCCTGGTTGGCTGAGTGGTTAGCGTATCCACTCTCCAGCCAAAAGGCTGTGAGTTTGAATCATGGCAAGGGTATGGATGTTTGCGATTATCTGTGAAAATACTAGTGGTGGTGGTAAATGGCTTTGGTGTAGTTGCGATTTGTCATAGTTGTGTGGATTGAGTGGTGGAGAGAGTTGTAGAGTAGGCACCCTCCTTCGATGAGTCTTTGGACTCCTTGCTGGTGTTACATAATAATAATAATTAGAAAAAAATGTGTTCATCTACTATCTGAATGCATAACTTAGTTGGTAATTTGATTCTCAATGTATTCATGTGGCATTTATGCTTTGCCTTTTTTTAATATTTCAATGATATTTTACTACACATGTAAGGCAAAGACTCATTGAAGGAGTCTCAAACTCACCCACAATCAACTCATACATGACCAACTCTGGTAACCTATCTCACTCGTCATCACTCTCTAAGCACAAAGTCCTCACATCCATGCTGATCACAATCTTATGCTATTCATTTTTTTTTCTCTCTTTCCTTGTCATGTACTGAAAAATGTCTTCTGCATCTATACTATAAAATTCCATTAGTTACCTATGTTTCTATCATGTCTGTACTTTTTACCAACTAGACTTCGACACACACACCTTAAATTTATCATCACAGGAGGTTCCACAGAACTGTCACCATCTTCATCACTCTGAATACTCTCCACCACTTTGTCATCACCAAAAAATCCAGACAATCAAACCTGTGCAAAACAGACAAGATGTGGCTGTATAAGTCCTATCTTTCTATTTTCAGTGTGTTCTTTGGCATTCATATAATCCTTTGATCACTTAGATATTGAAAAATCTCTCACTAACAGATATTTTGTCAACTTTTTAAAATATGCTCTCCAAACTTCAACTGTCTCCCATCAATTAACAACAATCCATTTCCAGCTATTGCTGGAAATTTAATGCTTGTAATTTTTTTATTCTAGAAGTCCCAGAACTGAATCCTGTGGCATACCACTGTTCACCTGCATTCTACTCCTCCTCCTCCTTATCCATATCACTAACTTCATGTCTCTCCACATTTACTTCAATTATACAAAAGATTTTTATACAGTATCATGTTAAATGCCTTTGCAAAATCAAGCAGTATCACATAGTCATTTCGTTTATCCAACTCAATTGTCACTTTTTTTTTTATAGAAAGTGAGTAAATCACTAAGAAAAAGCCTACCATTCACAAAGCCTGTGCCCCCCCCCTCCAGTATTCTATGCATTCATTTCATTGTTAACCAACTTTTTTTCAATACCTTATTTATTAAACCCAATATATCCTCCAATCGCAATATCCTTCTGAAATTTCCTTCTTTATTTCTTCTGGAAGAGATTATTTCTGGAATTCTGTCATGTTGCACCATCATTTTCAGTGCTACATTTTTCATGTAGCACTATCATAATTATTCTGTACACCCCTTGAAGGTACATTTAAGAGAGAGGTATGAGACTGAGCAGGAAGTGGGATGCAGGATAAAAGCAGGATGGAGGAACTGGAGAGAGATGGCTGGAGTGCTATGTGATAAGAGGGCGCCAATCATCTAAAAGGCAAAATTTACAGGACAGTAGTGAGACCAACTATGACGTATGCTTTGGGAACTGTGGCCCTGAGGAAAAATAACATCAGCAGGATGGAGGTAGCGGAGATGAGAATGCTTAGGTGGATGTGCAGTGTGACCAGAAAGGATCATCTGAGAAATGACTATGTAAGGGGAATGGTGAAAGTTACGAACTTAGGAGCAAAGATACAGGAGGCAAGGTTGAGATGGTTTGGTCATGTGATGAGGAGGAAGGAAGAATATGTGATGCAGATGGATGTGCAGGAGAAGAGGAAGCACGGATGGCCAAAGAAGAGATGGAGGGAGATGGTGGAGGAGGACTTGAGGATGAAGACCTTGGATGTGGCTACAGCCCAAGACAGGAGGTTGTGGAAGAGACTCACCACAAACAGCAAACCTACTTAAGTGGGAAAAGCTGCAGAAGAAGAAGAAGTAACATGTTCTTTGAGGATGCTAATACATTTATGTACTCTGAGTTATTAACTTTGTTATAATCCATAACCCTAGCTGATTTTAGATTAAAAAAAGTGTTGCTCATAATGTTTGTGATTATTTATTAATTTAATTCACATATCTGCATCCAATTCATTAAAACAATGTATTACTGTTGCATCAAATCACAGTGCTAAGAACTAACCAACTGACAGGATGCAGGACATATATGGCGCAGAGGGTGAAGCTTGATGCTTTTCATATTCCCTGTTGTCTGTTTCGGGAGCAGTGATGGGAGAGATTTGTGAGCTATTTTAGCTCGCCCTGAGTGGGCAGAAGTGGTTATTCGTCATTGAGTGTTAGGATGGCTTTCGGTCTTTTATGTTTCCAGTGGTCATTACCGTCATAGTTTCCGGCTTGCTGTATTAGTTGGTTTGGATGCGTAGATGTCTGCATAAAGAATTTTTCTGCTAGGGAGCATAGCAGTGGAGATGTAGGGGATATTTATGTCCCGGTGGATCTGGGCGTTCCTGATGAACCACGGGGCGTCCAGTATCATTTGCAGGCACTTGTTCTGTAGTCTTTGTAGCTTGAGAATGTTTGTCTTGGAGGTATGGCTCCAGGCTGGGGAGGCGTATAACTGTGGGACGGATCACTGTCTTGTACAGTAGAATTTTTTTTCTTGAGCTTAGTTTGCTGTGTCTGTTGATCAAGGGGTATAGCTGGGTGATAACTTTTGAAGCTTTGGTGCATGTGCTCTTGATGTGGCTGTTGAAGCATAATTGCTTATCGAGAATTATTCTGAGGTATTTTGCTTCAGTTTTCCAGGGAATTTTGGAGTTGAACAGGGTGAAAACCAACTGACAAAGTATTTATTTCTTTTATATATATATATATATATGGCACAATATAAATAACATTTTTTTAGTTTTTGATCTTTCTTTCTTTATCCTGAATTATTAAATAATTGGTTCTTATTTCAGTTCCATTAATTTTGATTAATCAGCCTTTGCTTTAAATGACATTTTTGGTATGTTGTTTTGGCAGCTGATAAGCATAATTTAACAGTGATCTTTGTTTACATCTTACACACTGGTCAATAAAGAATAAACTTTATTGTGAATTTTTTTTTTTAAGTATGTTTTGACAAAACAAGCCTAAACATAATTTAAAATGATAACAAGAAAAAAATATTGTGGAGAAGGACATGTCATAAAAAATATTTCAATAAAAGATAACGTTGACATCAACACTACAAACATTATAATGTATATGTGTGTGGTGCTCATCACTAAAAAAATTGAAGTTCAGGGAATAACAATAATATGCATCATTGTCATCCGGTAGCATCCTCTAGCAAGAGGGTTGCAGCAGATGAGCAGCTCTTCTCCATTTCTCTCTGTCTGTCGCTTCCATCATTCTTAAATCAGTCCATTCCACGATGTCATTAAACCACTCTCTAGTTGGTCTTCCACGTCTTCTCTTCCCCTCAACTTTCCCTTGTAATATAGTTCTTGTCAAGTGTCCCAAAGAACCTCTCAGAAGATGTCCTGCAAATCTGGTCTTTCTTTGCATAATATTCTTAAGCAGTGTTCTTTCCATCCCAACTTGTCTTAAAACTTCTTGATCTGATATTCTCTCTGTATAGCTAATCTTTTCCATCTTTCTATAACACCACATTTCCATTGCATTAATTCTTTCCATATCTCTCTTTCTGAGATATGATGAAACAGGAGAATTCCATGACCCACTTCCATAACTTGCAATACTCCAAAATGTTGCTTTAACTATTCCAATTCTAACATCTATTTTAGTATTCTTGCATAGAAGGCAACGGGAAACCACTATGCTTCTACTTTTCCCTAGTTTGGATGAGCAGCAAAGATCAAAATGACGAGTGATGCACAGTTCAGGATGGGACCCCTTGGTCTGGAACTGCGCAATTGGCTACCAGGGAGATCACTTGTTTTCCAGTATAGATATGGACCAGATTGCATGTCAGTCATATGAATCTTCTTTACTAAAGCCTGCGGGAGGTGGAGAAGTGGAAGATGGAATGTATTCATGTGGGAAAAGGGCTAAAAGTAATTTTCGAATTGGATCTTGGAATGTGAATACCTTACTTCAAACTGGAAAATTGGAGATTGTAAAGATGGAGATGCTAAGATTGAAAATAGATGTTCTGGGAATGGCTGAGGTGAGATGGAAAGGAAAAGGAGATTTTAGAACAGAGGATGGAATAAGAATAATTTACTCAGGAGGGGAAGAGCAACATCAAGCAGGTGTTGGTATAATATTGAACAAACGAGTGGCAGGATGTGTGGAAGGCTACTGGCAAATCTCAGACATAGTTTTGGTGGTAAAGATGAAAGCAAAACCAAGAAATATTCCACTTATCCAGATATATATTTACCTACTTATGATTATGAGGATGAGAAAGTAGGGAGAGTTTATGGAGATATAGAACAGGGTTTGAAATGTAAAGAAACAAAAGATATAATTATAATACAAGGCGATATGAATGCAAAAATCGGAAGAGGAAGATATTGTTGGGTTATATGGATTGGCAGTGAGAAATGAAAGAGGAGATATGTTGTTGGATTTCTGTAGAAAACATGATTTAGCAATTATGAACACTTGGTTTAAGAAACATCCAAGAAGATTGTATATGTGGAAAGCCCCAGGGGAGGATATAAATAGTAGAAGAAATCAGATAGATTATGTTTTGATAAACAAAAGATATAGAAACATTATAAAAGATGTGACAACATATCCAGGAGCAGACTGTGATACAGATCATATATTGTTGTCAACTAAGATGAGGATTTATCTAAAAAAGGTAACTGCAGGGAAACTGAACAAAGCATGGAACATGGAGCAGCTGAAGATACCAAGTACTGCGAATGAATTCGCAAAGAAAGTAGAGGAAGAAATGAACAAGAGAAATATACAAGAAAGTGGTGATGTAAGTGAAAAATGGAAGATTCTGAAGGAAAGCATAATTACTGCTACAGAATTACATTTAGTCAAAAAAGAAGAGGAAAGAGAGAAAAGAAAAACCGTGTATGACGGATAATATTTTGAGGAAAATAACACAAAGAAGAAAGTTAGTTAATAGTAAAACAGAGGAAAAAAAGCAGTATAAAGACTTGAGTAGAGAGATAAGAAGGAAAAACGAAGAATGGTTAGATGAAATAAATAAAGATACAACAGCAAAAGCAGAAAGAAATTACATAAAAGGTGTTTATAAAAACATTAATATGATGATAGGAAGGAGAAAGATGCAAAGGACTGAAGCAATCAAGAATGAAAGAGGTGAAAGTCTGATAGAAAAAGAGAAGATATTACAGAGATGGGAAGAATATGTAAGTAGGTTTTATGAAGACAGAGAAAGAAGAGAAAATCAAATGAAAGAACATAGTGGGCAGAGGCTGTACATCATGAGGGAGGAATTGAATCTAGCAATTCAAAAGATGAAAGAAGGAAAATTCCCTGGAATAGATGGTATACAGATAGAACTTATAAGGAATATAGGTGAAAAAGGTATGGAAGTGTTATGGCAAATTATTAATGGAATTTATGAGGGACAAGAATTACCATAGGAGTTTAGAAGATCAATTTTTATCCCCATTCCAAAAAAGACGGGAGTTTTAGCTGTAACAATTTTAGAACGATAAGTCTTATAACTCACACAGCAAAAATTCTGGCGCAAATAATTTTAGAGAGAATTAGGAATAAAATAGAAAAAGAAATGAATGAGGAACAGTTTGGATTCCGAACCAACAGAGGAACTAGAGAGGCTATAACTTGTCTAAGAATTATTGGGGAGAAAACATTAAACCATGGTGAAAGGTTGTTTTTGGGATTTCTAGATTTTGAAAACGCATTTGATACAGTGAAACATAAAAGGCTTTTTGACATTCTAGAAATTATTGATATTGACTGCCATGACTTGGAAATTTTAAAGAGATTACATTGGTCACAAACAGCGTCAGTATGTGTAAATGGAGGGAAACAGGAGAATTCCCGGTGGAGAGAGGAGTTAGACAAGGATGCAAGTTATCACCATTATATAGTGAACAAATGCTTAGAGAGGCACTTGAGGATGTAGAAGAAGGAATAAAAATAAATGGAAGAATCATTAATAACTTAAGATATGCGGATGATGTAGTGGTGATGGCAGAAAGTGAAAATGGATTACAACAAATTGTTCAAAGAATTGAAAATTCTTGTAGAGAGTACAGACTAAGAATTAACACAAAGACCAAGACAATGATAATGGGTAGAAAAATAGGAGATAATGTAAAGATTAGATGTGGAGGAAAGATTTTAGAAGAAGTGGAAAGATTTCAGTATTTAGATAGCTGGATCTCAGAGAAAGGAACTTCAGAGTTGGACATTAGAAACAGAATAGGCAAAGCTAAATTGGCATTTATGGAAATGAAGAGAATTTTAATAAACAAGAATATGCATCATAAATTATTATTACCAGAATTGTGTTTAATTTAAATATCTTTATTTGCAAAATTTTCGGATAAGTTTCATTGCCATTAATATCAAAACACAAGATGGTACAAACTTGGCTTACACGTGAAATTATATTTGTGACAGCTACCTACATGCTAACAGTGATTATACGAAATGGATATGAAACAGCTGAAAATTTTACAAATAAAGGCATTTAAATTAAATGTAAGTGATTCCAGTAATAATATTTTATGATGAATTCTTCCTCTTATTTCTTGATTTTTAAAAGAGAACAATAATAATGTAAACAACAGTTGTGTGGTATTCTGTATTTTTATGATTTGTATTTATTAGTAATTTTATTAAATTTTTTTTTCATCAAAGCCTCTAAAGCATAGTACCTTTAAAATTAAGGATTTCATATCCATGATCTTATATAGTGAAACAGCAAGGTAATTTGATACGGAGGCTATATCAGGATTAAGAGTGTGGTGAGCAAGAGAGTGAATGAGAAGTAAATTTCTTATAAAGTTGTGAGTGAATGGCATGTGTTGCCTGAAGCTGCTGTGAATGACTTTTCAAGATAATGCTAATTACTCTGTGGATATCTGTTAATAACAATATTATGTCTATTAATCATGTGTGCTCTGTCTATTTTTTTTTTTTTTTTCATTTTTCACAGATAAAAACCAGTTTCCAGGCCTTGTCATGTCTATTTAAGTCTCACCCCCAAAAAAAGCTGTTATCCTATTACTGTTAGAACCGTGGATTAGATTATTATTACGGAACACCTCCTAGGAATCTATGGCAGGACTCCACGCAACCCACTATTTCTACTATTCACATCCTACACATAACAGCAGTAATGACCACCATCAACACACACGATCTAACACCAACAATAGCAATTTTTAATTTAGGTAAAATTTATTTCAAACTAAGTTAGAAAACACCGACAAGTTTTGCCAACTTTAGCTGTTACCCTGGCTTCGGCAGGGTAAAAAATAGATGTAAGACAACTTAAATGCTAAAACTGTTACACTAAAACTATAAATGAAGGAAGAACAGAATACAGTTGTATTTTTACAAAAACAGAAGAACGCGTACATCCGCCAATTCTTAAGATCTCCAAAAGACAGTCATCCTTTTTTTAAATATGCTGGAGTTAACAACATCCCCTGTTCGTGCAGCTTAAACTATATTGGTCAGACCTCTAGAAGTTTCGAAATCAGAAAAAAGGAACAAGTAGGAGATGTAAATAATAATAGAGAAGACAAATTGGGGTTAGCTTTTCATTTCTCCAGGACAAACCATACCATAGAATGGGACAAAAGCTCCATGCCCTACTTAGAGAAGCTCCCTTATTTCTGCTCCCAAATCATAAAATAAGCCATAACAGTGATCTGTTCAGAACAAAATCTAAATAGAAACCAAGGATTAATTCTGCCTGAGATTTCGAAGACCCTCATAAGATCTCTAAGCATGCCAGAATTAAATCTTGCTGCCAATTACAGAACGTTCCCACATAACAACAAGTGAGATCATACACGCTCCATGCATGTGATGTACATGTTCTTCTGTTTTTTGTATTCGGTTTTGTATTTTTTGCATACAATTGTATTCGGTTCTTCCTTCATTTATAGTTTTAGTGTAAGAGTTTTAGCGTTTAAGTTGTCCTACATCTATTTTTTTACCCTGACGAAGCCAAACAACTAAAGTTGGCAAAACTTGTCGGTATTTTCTTAGTTTGCAATAAATTTGACCTATATAAACCCAAATAGAAGTCAATCTCTCCTATAGTTCTTGTGGTCAAAAATAACCTTTTTATCATTATGAACAGCAATTTTTATCTGTAAATTGTGTGAAGCAAACAGAAACTGTGTCCGTTTTGCTTGTATTTGCCTCACATAATTTACAGATAAAAATTTCAGGTATTTCATCCTATGTAGGATGAAAAAGCTCAGTTCACCGGGAGGGGAAAAAGACCTGCTATCTCCATTTGAAACCGACTAACATACCTTCAACAATTGAAAAAAAAAAACATATGAAGATTCTTCTCATCATAATGAGAAATAAACTCAGGTCTTTTCAAATTAAAGGGTGCAATGTCTCATCATTCTTCTGGTGGCACTGTGGCAGCACTGAATGTGGAACTTTTTCAATCCATTTCAGGCCTCCAATACACAGTGTGGTGGTTTCTAAACAGGTGACAAAATTCATCTTCCACCTAAAACGAGACATGGTTAACTCACCTTCAGTTGACAGGTCCTTATAAATTTAAGCACCTTGTTTGTTGTTTCAAGGATACTTGCAATATAAGACTGAATGATATAATCACATAATCAAAAGAAAGATATTTATTTAACCAAATATTTCAGTCTGGAAATAGCAGACCATCGTCAGTGGTATTACAAGAACAGTTTAAAAAATACAAGCTGGAATACTAACAATAGATCGTTAAAATTAGAACACGCCACGTGATGTTATATCACTAAGTATGAAACGGAATATTTTGAAGTAGAAACATGATTGAATTTAGTATTAAAAAAAAAAAAATTAATGAGTAATCTTGATTAGACTTTCCCAGATTTTTGATATAGATATACAGTCATTACGATTCAGGTTGGGGCGATGGAGCAAGGTCTCCACACTTTCCTTGAACAAAAACGTTCGAACCTATAATGGGATCTATGTAAGAGGCGTGTCCTGGACCAAAGGATGCTGTGGTCAGTTTCAATCCCGTGTTGAGCCAATCCAGACTTTTCAGGTTTGTTGTGAAGAATGGATGATTGATGTTCTTGGATTCTTTTTTCAAGAGAACGTCCAGTTTGTCCAAAATAAGAGAGATCACAGTTGCACGGAATTTGATAAACTCCAGGAAGAGATAAAGTTGAGCGTTTGTCTTTAGGAGAAGGAAAATGAGAAGACAATTTGTTAATAGGTGAATACGTAGTTGTTAAATCATATTTCTTTAAAATTCTTGCGATAGGTTCTGAAATACCGGATATATAAGGAATAAGCACTCGATGTATTGAAACTTAGTTGTTTTGTGGAGGATTATAAGAATTGAGAAGACGTTGAGTACTTTTTTCAGAAAAGCCATTGAGTTTCATGTGTTGTTGGATAGTAGAAAGTTCTTTCTGTAGATAATCAAAAGTCGAACAATTAGTTTTGGCTCTTCTGATGAGGCATTTTATAATTCCTGTTTTTTGACATGGATGATGGGCTGATTCTTTAAGAATATAATGACCTGTGAATGTTGGTTTTCTGTATACTGTAAATATGAAGCTCTTTCGTCTAGACAAACCAAGCCATTCATAACTCCAGATAATTGGATTGTAAATATATCCGGACGTCCTTTGACTAAAAGCGAAACCCTCATCCTGTCAAAAGGATACGATTTTTCTATTGTTCCAAATAAAATACCATATCTAGATTTCTATCTTTATTGTGATTACATGATTATATCATTAAGCACCTTGTTTCCTGCATAAATTTGAATAGCCTTCAAAAGGATACCTTATTTCCTTTGACTGTGCTATACAGACACCGCATGGAAATGCTAAGATGTTATATAAATGATGTATTAAAATAGGGGCTCTGCCCATGCAAACTTCAGCTGAGAAGTTTGCATGGGCAGAGACCCTGCAAACTTCTCAGACTAGAGAAAGATTATTTCTCAGGCTAGAGAAAAAATTATGAGAATAATTTTTTCTCTAGTCTTATGTTTATTCTTGCACTGGGAACTTTAGCCACTTTTAAATAGATAAGTAGTATCTTAAAGTATGCTGAAGCAATTTGTGGCAAGGATAGTTTAAGCTCTCAGTGTAATTCATAAGAATTTGAGATACTTAAACTCAGAAATTTTGGATTCTGAAGTTTCTCCATTAATTATGAAATTTCCATTTTTCAGTACCACGGAAATGAATAAATATTTTAATTAATCAGCCAATTGGTCACACACTTAGCAGCTTGCATATAAACTCTTTCAAAAGTATTGGAATGTAACAGCAGATGCACATGATGCAAAGAACATATGGCAAACAGAGGCTATACCAATGATGTGCATAGCATTCCAGGAAGATACATATATAAAAGAGATGCCAGTAAGTGATAGATTCAATCTAACCAAAATACACAGAAAAAAGATTAGGGAATTCAAACATGAACACAAAAGTTCTTTCTCAACAATGCTTGCAGTAGTGCTTAAACCACAATAATCAGACTAGAAGACTGGAAACATAATTTAGAGTGATTAATCTCAATACTGTCTGTTTTTAATGGACAGGAGAAGCTTGATCTGGTAGCAGCTAAGTGAATACTGAATATTCCATTGCAACAAGAGGCAAGCATAGCAGTGCAAGTGCGATGACATTGGCATGTGTTTTTCATAGCATGGAAGTAGTCCCTGAATTTTAAGGATAATATAAAGAATGGCAAAGCAGACCTTCACATTCTGGATAACACCTCTTGCACTTATGAAATTCTGTAGTGAAGGGACATACTAGTTAAAGTAAGGCAAAGTCCTCTCTCAGGCTGCAAAATATACTATACTACAGTTTAGTTTATAATAAATTTAGTTTAATCCTTTATCCAAGTGTGAGCAAACAAAGTTTGCGCCTGAAAGTATCTTCAGGACTGGAGTAAGGTGGTACAACACCAGGGAAACTCATTGCAAAGGTGGAGCAAGCTACCAACACTCCTGTCTCAGTATCTCCTATAATGCAAAATAAACTTTCAACATCTTTCTCTAAATCCAGAGTAATTTATTAAAAAAGGGTGGCACACCGATTGACAACTCCTATAGGTAGAGATGACCTGCGAATGCTTCTGCCTGGCTCTCACTGAAGAGACCTCAATAAAGGTCGAAACTAGTCTGGGTAGTGGCCCTTCCCTTAATGCATAACATTAGATATATCCGCAAGGAGATGTGTTTTGCATTATAGGAGATACTGAGACAGGAGTGTTGGTATCTTGCTCCACCTTTTCAATGAGTTGTCCTGGTGTTGTACCACCTTACCCCAGTCCTGAAGATACTTTCAGGCGCAAACTTTGTTTGCTCACACTTGGATAAAGGATTAAACTAAATTTATTATACTCTAACCAAGTGAAAAATAAACTTTCAACTACAGTTTAGTTTGAGGAAAATAACGTTTCTAATGGACTGGCATTCTCAGAACCATGATTATTAAGTGAATACACCTAACAATTTGATCTATCTATATTACTCAAGTGTTCCAATATCCACACTTACCAGTGTGCATATATATCAAAGATATATCATAGACAACTAGCAAATGCCATGAAGAATTGGATCTGAATTATGGGGACAATCTGTACAATTTCAACAGTTAGTTTGATTCCAATTCCAATTGCCAATGAAGGCCTTGAATGATCCAACTCCTTTTATCCAAAGTTTTATATCCAACTCCCAGGTAATTATTATTTTGTTATTTATTTTGTGGTGGAGGGATAAAGTAAAATGGATAAAGAACAAGCATTCTTATATTCATTGTTATTCAAAAACTAAGATAGTACAAACTTGGCTTGCCCATGAAATTATATTTGTGACAGCTACTACATGCTAACCAGGATTATATCACCAGTTGCTTTAAATATCTTCTTTACAGCACATCTGCAATGAGAAAACTCTGAAATTTATTATAATTTTAAAAAAAGCCTCAACTGCTAGACAACCTCCTCACTCTTCAAGATCAGTCAGACAATGGAAATTCATGCTATGAAGTCATCTATATCACAAATGTAGCCCCGCTCGTAAATAAAAACATGAAAGAAGTCCAGGTCTGCCATGCAGTAGCATCATAAAAATATTTCTATCAATACAACTATAACTGAAGATCAAAAATTTGTTTTAAAAAAATTTTCTTTTTTATATGCTACATTTTCATAATCTCATTTCTATAAGCAGATGCTTATCAAACAAAACTTACCTCTGGACTTTTGTGCTCTTTAATTTTTTGTTCTGCTTCTGGTTTAGAATTCTCCTCTTCTATGGAATGTTCATGGGTGTCTATATCATGTGAAATTATAAAAAAAAATTAAATATACATAGGGAAAAGGGAGCCTGAAAGAACAGGTGGATAAAGTATTTACTGCAAAACAGTGCAAATTTATCTGATGCATTCTTTCAGCTACCATGTTTACTGAGGAACATTCTTGAGAGCACCGTTAAATGTTCTAAAGAAACATAAGTATTCATAAATTCATTTTAAAAACTTTATTAACTGTCTTAATCTACTTAATATATTTACACATTTCAATATATGGTAGATTGTTTCAATTACCATTCAACCAACTCTCACAATGCAAACATAGGTTTCTGTGGTTTAGCAGTTTTGTGGGTAGTTTTTGGTACTGAGACCACATTATGATGTAAATAAAGAGTTTAATAAAAGTAAACAATTAAAAACCTAACAAGTTTCATAAGTCATAAGACTTACATCATCGGGGATACTGGTACAGAAAAGTTTTACACAACAAAAGCCTATTAACAATTAATTACACATATTAGATGTTTTGATAACTTAGCAACTATTACATATAATTGATAAACAGAATACAAATGGTAAATTCATTACCGTCTACATATTGGAACATTGCTAGTTGTTGCTATCACGTTCTGTGGTATCATACCTGTTATATCCTTGGTTCCCGACAGTTAAATTTTTGATGAAAGCAGACCATACTTGATATAAAATTAAGCCTTCATTTTTATTGCATTGTGCAGGGATCCCAATCATTTGCAAGGCTTCTTTAAATTTTCTTGTAAAACAGTTATGATCAATATATGACATTTTTGTTTTTTTGCCAAAGTGCTTGATGGCCTATAGTAGTTTGTGTGGAATGCCAGGCCTGATTTATGTTCTCTTCTTTTTTCAACATATTTTATGTGTTCAGACATGTGAATCTCTCCCAATCTTCCTGTCTGGCCTGCATTATAAATGCCACAAGAGCAATGAATCTCATAAATGCCTTGTGTTTTTCATGGGGTGATGTACATGTTTTGATGGATATAGGAATCTTGAGATTTTTTGTAAAGGTAAAAAAGTTGTACTGAGAGAACAATGAGAATCTCACAGCCACTTTGTCTGTGAGATTCTTGATGTAAGGCAGCATGATTGCATTCTTGAACTCTTGTTTGAGTAAGGGAGTTGCAGGAGATGTATTAGTAATTTTTTTTTTAATCTTGGGTTCATAACCATTGAGTGCAAGGTTCTGTTTCAAGTAGTGCAGTTCTTTATTTACATCATAATGTGGTCTCAATACCGAAAACTACCACACAATTCTTACAACGTTTACTGTGTATGATATTTTAATTGTGCTAATAAATGATGCAAAACATTCCTGGAAAAAACAAAACATGTTTTTTCCAGGGCTTGAGTATAGATATATGTATATTGGAATACCGTGAGAGGACATATTAATAAACTATAAAACAAAAAAACAAAAAAAAAAAAAAAAACCTCACATTAAAACTTATTTGTAGAATTTTTACCTATGTTTCATAGGCATCTTCAGTACAAAAAAAAAAAACAGATTAAACAATAACAGAAAATTCTAAAATTGCCACCTTAGTAGCTAATGCCACACTACTAAAACAGTCAATATTTTCAAAATTAACTGGGATAAAATGAAAAAAATAACTAATATATATATTTTAAAGAATAAATATTTAATGACTTAAACCGAGATAAAATATGAAAATGATTGTATCATTTTAATGAAAATGATACAATCATTTACAGCCTTCTTCAGGTATCCATAAAAGTCTTTAAAATGTACCATTACAACCAAGTAGAAGATCAGGAAAAGAGACGATCTATAAGGAATTGATTTTTATGAAGGATTCTTGTCTTGTTCAAATGAAATGTTTAGTGGAGATAGCATTAAGAATTATCAACACGTTAGCACAAGAATAATTTAATATTTGCCAAATATTTCAGTCTGAAATTAACAGACTATCATCAGTGGCTTGATAGGAACAGTTTTTACAAGGTGGAATACAAACAACTGATCATTCAAAAGTAGAATGAGCTGCGCGATGTTACATTGCTAAACACTAAAGAGAGGTAAATTTCATCGGAGTGATGAATAAATTATAAGTATCAATTCACACTTTCATACAACAATTTTAATTTATAAATTCAATTAAAGATAACATTAGAAATATTTGGCAAATATTAAAATATTCTTGTGCTAACATTTTGATAATTCTTAATTTCATGTCACAAGGGTCTCTCAAGAATAGGAGACAGCTTGCTTAGACTCATGATATTTAATATATAACTTATGTTCTTCATGACAAATAAAAGCAGATCTTTCAATTTGTCCATAATAAGATAAGCCACAAGAGCAAGGATGAATAATGATAATAATCATTTGCATGAAGAGTATAAAAAGCAGGCCCGGAGGGTGACTTATTTGGTAAGGATAGCAAAAATGCAATCAGCGAGTTGTGTATGGAGGTGCAGTATCCTAGAAGGGAAAAGTCACTAGTGGTGTGCTGAAGAGGGTTTTTTTTTCTTTTGCCATTATTATTGTCTAACTTGTATACTGATGACATTGGGATAGGTTTAAAAGATGTACAACTGTTTGCAGATGATGCAAAACCAGGGAGAAAGATGAAGAATCAAGCAGATGTTGTATCCTTACAGTTGGACTTGAATAGGTTGTATGAGTGAGAAACAATATGGAACTGTCAATTCAATGTTGCAAAGTATATACTTGATGAGACATTTTGAAGGAGGTTGAGGAGATCTGGGAGTGGTGGGCTACACTGATCTAAAATTCAGATGTTGGACTGCATAAGTTTTGAAGTCATAACATCAGATTATGGCAATGATATGGAGGACTTCAATGTGCAGAAATAAAATGGCTATGGTTCCATTGTATAAGTGTATGATTCGACTTATATGGATTAATGTGCAGATTTGGTCCTCTAGGATAAGAAGGCAGATTGAGGAAATGCAATCTGCAAAACCTCATGTTGAAAAGGAGGAGAAGGGATATGATTCAGATATGATTTTTAAGTTGATACATGGTTAATGTGGAAGAAATTTTTCATACAATGGAAGATTGTGGGGGGGGATAGAACAAGGGCTATCCTTAGAAACAGTATAAAGAGAATGTATGAACAAGGGAATGAAGAGAAATTTTTTACATTGAGTGAATGGTGAGTGGAATGCATCACCTGATGGTGTGGTGAATACAGGCATACTGAAGGAGTTTCAAGCAGTATGACTGGTATGCATTTCCTCTCTGCTGTTTAGATCTCCAACAAGGACCAACATTTCTTTTTCCTTCATGTCAGATGCCTTCTCCAATGATTTAAAAAATCCCTTCACCCCTTCCTTTACAAATAACGAGTATGGGGTCATATTCACAAATAAGTCCCATCTAATTCTCCACTGTGATAGTGTCTACATCACTCTACTTGGTATTACATGTCATTTAAGATTATCCTCATGTTTATATTGAATACTATAGCTACTCCTTTCTGTTCCTGATCATTATTTCCTGAATATATCATCTTGTATTTGCAATTCAAAAAATATTTCACCTGTTTTTGTATTCTTTGTTTTGGTAACAACAATTATATCAACAGGATACCTTCTTAAATTCTTTTGTCAGTTTCATTTCTTTTCCATTGATACTTATGTTGAGGATGCCTATCTTCAATATTCTGCTGATGTTGAGCTGCAGTTTGTTCCAGCAGCAGAGTTTTCACTGTGTGCGCTAATTTTTTGATAAAAAGGAAAGGGAAGGGCATGTTTAACCAGGTTACCCATCCTAGCGAACATGAAATTTTATCTTGTAAGGGTCAAAGCTGTATAACTGAGAGGCGACCTCCACAGTCTTTAAAGGAATGCGGAGAACCGACCAGGGCTTCTGACCTAATGTCCAATCCTCACCTTCTCGTGGTGCACCCTGTTGGTTTCTACCTGGATACTGAACAAAAGAGGATGGGCTAGCAATTTGGGATTTAGACAACCAAATTGTATTCTTCTTGGCTTAAATCAATATACAAAATGATGATACAACACGACAAAATTTCATGCTGGCTGGAGGGTCGCCCGGTTAAACAAGGCACCCCATTGTTTTCGCCAGGGAATCAGGGCAAATAGCGAAAAGTCAGCTACTGGAACAAATCTCAAAGCACATCCCGACTCAACATCACCAGAGTTAAAGATCGGAACTATCAACATAAGAAGCCTGAATGGCAAAGAAATGGAGCTAGCTGAGGAATTAGATAAGTACCAGACCAACATAATAGGGGTGACTGAAACAAAAAAGACCAAAACTGGTGAGATCTTTCTGAGCAATAAATACAAAATGTTATATTCAGGGCAATGACAATCAAGGAAATGAAGGGGTAGCCATAGTATTCAACACTAAATACGAGGCTAATCTTCTTGAATGGCAGGCAGTCTCAAGTACAGTGATGTGGGCAAATATCAGAATGGGAAACTGGACAATGAGACTTATTTGTGCCTATGGTCCCACAGAAGGCTCTTCTACTAAGGTAGAAGAACAGGAATTTTTTGAGGCTCTAGACAAAGCTACTGACACAATGAAAAAGGAAAAGTTGTTGGGGATCTAAACAGTAGAGAAGGAAGTGATTGTCAGACATACAAAAATGTTTTGGGAAAATTTGGAGAAAAGAGCAAGGCTAATAATAATGATGGCAAATACCTATTGCATTTCTGCTCAGGACATGGACTGGTTATTACTAACACACCATGTTCCAACATAAAAATGTGCACAAATTCATAAGGAGAGAAGAGCAAGGAATAAGAAAAGTCTAATTGACTATGTTATTGTTGATAGTGATGTTTTCTCCCTGGTGCAGGACACCAGAGTGTACACAGGATTTGAAATTGGAAGAGATCACTATTTAGTTTTGAACAGGATAAAATTGAATTTCATATTGAAAAGAATGACATGAAAGAAAGTTTTAAAGCGAATAAAAGTTAAGCAGCTCTTAGATGTGAACTGAAGACTAAAATACACAAAGATTATTGAAGAAAAAATAAAAGAGTTTAAGAACAGGAATCAAATCTTGGAGATTCGGTGGCAAGACTTGAAGAAAGCCCTGATTGATTCAGCTAGAGAGGTATGCGGTGAAGTTGTCTGCAAGGATAGAAAAATCAGAACTCCATGGTGGACACAGGAAGTTAAAGAGGCAGTGAAGGAAAAGAAGAAAGCATATCAAAATTTCCTGGCAAATAAGTCAGCTTGTGCTCTCAGAGAATACAGAGACAAATGTAAGAAAGCTAAACACTGTATAAAACTAGCTAAACAAAAGTCATGGGAGGACTTTGGCAAGAACATAGAAAATAAATATCAAGAAGGTGGTAAGATATTCTGGAGGTTGTTGAAGAAGCTTAGAAATGGAGGAAAGAGTGCTGTAAAAGAAGTTAGAGATGATAAAGGTGACATGAAAACAGGAGGAAAAGATATCCTTGAAATATGGAGTAATTACTTCAAAAATTGCTAAATGAAACAAACAGTGATAGCACAGTGGTGAAAAACACTCCACAGGCATACAGTCAGGAATACATATCCATATTTGAAGTACAAAAAGCCATCAAAGGCTTGAAACGTGGAAAGGCAGCAGAAGTAGATGATATTCGACCAAAAATGCTGAAGTATTATGGTATTGAAGTCTTACAGTGGCTGCACTGCAGAGTTCAGAATGCCTGGACAGAGGGACGAATTCCCGATGATTGGAGTAGAGCTCTCATAGTACCCATATATAAAAAGAGAAATAAAACTGAATTGAGAATTACAGAAGAGTTTCCCTACTAAGAGTTCCTGGTAAGATTTATGCAAATATACTTGAGAAAAGGTTGAGAAGAATTGTGGAAGAAAAGCTTGGTGAAGGACAAGCTGGATTCAGGCCAAATAGAGGCTGTCAGGATCAGATCTTCACTTTATGACAAATAGTGGAGAAATCATGGGAATATAACAAAGATCTGTATTTAAGTTTTGTCGATTTGGAAAAGGCATACGACAAGGTGCCAAGAGAGACGCTATTCAATACGCTACAGTTATATGGTGTCAATGGGACATTATATCAAGAATTTCTTAGTCTTTATTTGAGTTGTAAGTCAGCAGTTAGAATTGAAGGAAGTACAGGAGATGGTTTAATGTTAAATCTGGTGTGAGACAAGGATGTACATTATCCTCTCTATTATTCATTATTTATATGGATGACATTATGAAGTAAAGTGGTATTAAACATGATATCAGAATTGGAGATGTTAATGTCAGCTCTTTGCTTTATGCGAACGATGTTATACTTCTAAATAAATCCACTACAAGTTTGCAAGATTCCCTGACTAAATTGAATAATTGTTGTAATAGATATGGTATGAAGGTCAGCAATAAAAAGACAAAGACAATGAAAATAGGTAGAATCGTTGAAAATGTCAACTGTGTTTTGAATGGGGAACCTGTGGAACAAGTAAAACATTTCAGCTACTTAGGCACAATTTTTAGTGAAGATGATAAATTAAATATGAAATAGACAACAGAATCAACAAAGCTGGTATGGTAGAAAGTCAATTGAATAAATTCATATGGAATAAGAGAGAAATTGGTCAGAACACTAAATTAGCTGTATACAAGACAGTGTTCAAACCAGTTTTAACTTATGGATCTGAGAGCTGGGTCAGAAATAAAACACTTGACCAAACACTAGAGACCGCAGATATGAGAGTCCTGAGAAAGATTAGAGGCATGAACAGATGGCATCAATGGCAATATCATATTAAAAAGGAGGATATTTGGAAAGAACTTGACATTGTCAGCATCCAGGAATGCGTTAGCAGAGCTAATCTCAGGTGGTATAGTCACTTGAACAGAAAGGGTGAGGAAAGATTAGCAAAACAAGTGTTTGTTCTCTGCCAGGTTGGCAGGAAAACGACCCAGAGGAATGACCAAGATATAGGTGGGTTGATACAGGTAAAAGTGCCTTAGAAGACAGAAATATAAGACCTGATAATATTGGAGTCTTGACAAGTAACAGACTGATTTGGAGGAAAATTGTAGATAGGAAGTTAGTAATGATGTAAATTTTTCATTTAGTACTATCATATCCTGTACACCCCTTGAGGGTACATGTCAGGAATTTGATGATGATGATGATGATTGTCTTTTGGTTTAAGTCAATAAACTGGTTGACTAAATCTCAAACTGCCCGATGTTCACTCCTCAATGAGAAGTTCAAGACTGGACATTAGTCCAGAAGTCTCGGTCAGTTCATCATGTTCTTTCAAAGACAATGTGAAGGTCTTTTCCAGTTATTTAACTTTCTAGATAACTGGTCATCTAGAAATTTCTTTTTCTAGTGATCTAGTTTAATTCTTTCTTCTGAGGTTGCTTAAGGGTCAAAACTAGGTAACTTAATAGAGATTTGCACATAATCTTTTATAGAATGTAGAAAACTGACAGAGGATTATGAATTAATCTAGTTATTGAACAAAAAAAGGATAGGTTCATAATACAGTGTTTAGCCAACTAAATTGTATTTTCTATTGTCTTAAAACAAAAGACAAATTGTGTGCCAAGATGAAATCATTCTAGCTGGGGCATCACCTTGCTAAATAAGTAAGTTTTGGAATGTGCTGTGAAATCTAAACACTGCCTTCCTCCATAATGAGCGTGTATTTTCTTGATCACAGAACTAATGTAAATAACTATAATGGATGCCAACAGCTTAAGTTTGGTGAAACTAGTCGGTATTAAAATACTTCTCCGTTTACACTTGATCAATGTTTCCAAATAGTTATTTACATTACTGCCTTTCTCCATTTAGGAGCTGTGTGATACTTTGCAGACATCATAGCTAGAAATATTAACACTGATATTATTAAGATGTTGATTAGAATCAATGCCATAGTGAGTATAGGCCATATATTCTATAGAAAAGATAGCTAAAGTGATACTTGTCAAGAAGTCATAATTCAATCTCATGTCAGTATATGCATGTTTGCTATAAGTAATTATATATGTTAGTTAATTTACACATAAATGAATCACTAACTGCAGAAAGGAGAGTTGTCCATTTTTTTCAACTGGAACAATCAAAAACTATATATAAGTTGATTTGTTGCAAATTTTTCCTTTTTGAACAATTTCCATAATTTTCTAACAAGAGCAGTTGATGAGGGAAAGGCATATACTGCCATTTTTTGGATTTCGCAAAGGCGTTTGACAGGGTGCCACATGATAAGCTGATATTTAATTTGCAGCACATTGGTTTAAATGTCGGGTTAGTCAAATGGATTCAGGATTGGCTCACTGATAGGTATCAGAGAGTTGTATATGATGGGGCAATATCAAGGAAGCAGAAGATTACAAGTGGGGTTCCACAGGGCTCAGTACTGGGACCTGTATTGTTCAATCTTTATATCAATGATATTGTCAATGGACTGCAAGGGGACATTCAGTTGTTTGCAGATGATGTGAAGTTGGGAAGGGTTATCAGTAATAGTGCAGATGTGGCAGCATTGCAAGAGGATTTGAATAAACTAGACAGATGGGCAAATAAATGGGGGGTATCGGTTCAATGCAGCAAAATGTAAAGTCTTGAGATCCATCGATGGGATGATGCGTACTTGATTGAAGGAGCTGTACTGAAGGAGGTAGGGGAGACAAGAGATCTGGGGGTGATGATTGATAGAAAACTGAAATTCAGGGAGCATATTGCAAAGGTGGTGAGGGTAATTCAGAGGATTGCTGCAATACTCAGAAGGACGTTGACCTGCAGAGATAAAAGAGTTATCATTCTGTTATATAAGGCCATGATCAGACCATACTTAGACTATTGTTCTCAGATTTGGTCCCCAGGATTTGAAGGGGATAAACTGACTGTGGAAAGGGTACAGAGGTGGATAACAAAGATGGTATCAGGATTGTACAATATGAGTTATGAGGATCGACTGAGGGAATGTGGACTGCAGAGTTTGGTGAATAGAAGAAGGAGAGGTGATATGATTGAGACTTTTAAATTGTTGAGAGGCAGTTACAGGGTAGACATTGGAAAGTTCTTTCACTTGGTGGAATGGTGGGAAGGAGCGATGACAAGAGACCATCCCTGGAAGTTACGAAAGGAGGCTGTGCGCAAGAGGGTGAGGAGTGGTTTCTTTGCGTGGAGGGTGGTTGAACCTTGGAATGCATTGCCTGAGAGAGTGGTTGGAGGGGGGAATGGTCAATGGGTTCAAGGAGTGGTATAATAAACTTTGTGTTTCCTAAAAATGATCTCCCACGATGAGTCTTTTGACTCCATGGAGGCCTGGATAATAATAATAATAATAAATCTCTATAATCAATTGCTCTCAAAATCTATGATATTGTTCAAATTTAATCAGCAGTAAGAGGTCTCAACGAAACCATTTTTGAAAAAAAAATAGACATCTCACCTCACATGTCCCTTTTCTGCAGTTAGTGATTCACATACAGGGTGACCCAGAAAAAAACAGGCACCATTTACAATTATTTTCAGAAATAACTATTTATTTATTTTTTTTTTAAATTTCACATCATGCTCTTGGATGCAGTGGAAACAATGCTGAAGAGTACATCAAAGCCTAATTGGAAAATAGGATATTGCAGTTTCTTTGTCAAAAAATGAAGTGTTTTGTATCTATTTCCAAACTAATAAAGTGTCCTCTAAAATTCATATACAAAGTTGGATGGACAATTTCAAGAAATATGGGACTGTCTTAAAAATATGATCATTCAAACCATTCAGGAAGACCCAGAAAGCACACAGAAGAAGTTTCCAAAATGGCATGAGAATCTGACCTGCAGAAAACAGAATGTTTTATAGCAGGTTTGTATTCTTGCTTAGAATACAGAACCTGCTATAAAACTTGGAATTGCCAGAGCAACACTCAGGAGAACTCTTGTTGATGATCTCAAGAAATACCTATATTGTATACAGACAAAGCTACTTTTTAGCTTATCTTCATCTCTGATGAGGGTAAGCTAAAAAGAAAGGCCATGGCTGACAAATTGCTTGCTCAAATTGAGGAGAGTCCAAATTTTCTTAGTTTTCTATTTTCTTAGTAAGCTCCTTAAAATTAGGTGTGTAATTAGTCAAAGCTGTTCTTACAAGCTCGTTACACCTTGCCATGCGCACACTCACTCACTCCCATACTATTGCATCAGTCAAAAGGTTGCAGTACTTCTAAGTCTTACCGGAATTATTTTGGCTCCAAAAGGATGAGTATAGTCAAGGATGAATATAGATGAGTAAGATGAGTAATTGGCCACCCCTGATATATAGTATTATGTGAATAATGAGTAGCGTGGGTCTCCTGTGATGAATCTTTTGACTCCATGGAGATACACAAGTAAATAATAATAATCTTTGAAAAGCATAGAAAGAATGTCAGCAACACAAATGAGCAGTATGTGGATGTGCTTAAGATGTTTTGAATGAAATGGCATCACTTTATCCCTCACTTTTGGATAAATTCTGATTATAGCAGGATGGTGCTTCAACCACACATATTGTTATTTTCCTCTTATTCTTCTTTCTTACTTTATTTTATTTTATACTGTTAACTTAATTTTCTTATATGTTCTGTATACTGTTCATTCTTATCACTATCTTGTTGTACTCATCTTTTGTTCCCGTATACAACCTTCTAAAATTTAGACATGCTACACTTATTCTACTCTCTACTAAATTCTTTCCCCTTTATTAACAAACAGTCCTATTGGCCTCTCTATAGTTTAACTACACAACATTCTGAAAGAGTACACCTGATAAGCATTAACAAAATTTATATTATAACTGTGCCAGCTAATACCTAGGATAGATGGGACTCTTACCGGATGGCTCTCTCAGAATGATACATGATGATTAGACTAAAATAAACTTTGTATCTCCATTCATTAATCTCTTTCATACAGTTGTGGCTCGCTTTGTTTATTCATACATGTGGGTTCATCTCGCTAAGTTCGTCTATATTTTATGAGTGGCTGTTTGAATTCATAAATTAAGAATCAGGTCAGGCAGGTCTACTTAAAAGAACAAGTTTAATAAATTGAGAAATTATACAAGCAAGCATTACTAACATATTATCTGAAACATTCTCAAGTAAGGTCCTAGGTTCAATACTAATTTAACTAAACACACAAATAAACTTGCTTAGACCACTAATAGAAGTAACTTAACATTATTTCTTTGGCAACTATCACTCTTTCTACACTCACGTAGTCATTAATTATATTACTTTACACATTACTATTAACTCATACAGAAATAAAACTGGCCTTATTGGACAGACAATTCTTAAATAAATGGGCCTGAGTCAAATCTTAGATAGTTCTTAGAGTTCCATAATATTAGTCCATTTCACAAATTTTCTTAGGGGATCACTTTCTTTTATAACTGGAATTCACAATACAAAAGTCTACTTTACTGTCCCTGATTAGATGCTATGTCTTTCTTCTTGCCTTGTCTGGTCATCAAGGCTTTCTCGCTCTGCTTTCCATCTTATCAGATAGGAAGCTCTGCTTTCCATCAGCTATACAGATAGAATCTTGACAGGAAAGAAAGGATATGGTACAGGAATATCGTCAGATCGGACGGCATCTGCTTGGTTCCTCCGTCGCATGACAACGCACAGCTATCCTAGTCCAAGGAAATAGCTTGGCCCATTTCAAATGCTGCGACAGATGAACCAATGCCTTCCACGGCCAGCCAGGAACTTCTCCAACGGAGCGGACTGGACCTATGTCCGAGAGGGGTCAGGAACCAGAAACCCCAAAAAAGCCATGAATGGGGTTTGCATGGCCTTTTTGTTTTCTTTCTCTTCTTGGCCATCGTGATGCCCGCCAACGCGGTCACGTGGATTTACATCATTGTATTCAGCTCCCTCTATTACATCGCACGTGCACTTGTTTTGCTCTTCTTGGAAAGTGCTTTAGTTTCTTTTTCCAGTAACTACCTTCCCCCCTTTTTGTATGCGTAACACAGGACGGTTAAAGGTGACCCTTGAACTCTGGCTCACAGGCTTAGCTACTTTAGTATGAAATGGGGTTCTTAAATAAATTTAACAGTTTACATTGATTTCTATATCTGGCCCACATGCATTACAGATTATGTCTAACAAACATTTTTATACAATTTTGTACAATTTCTTGCTCTTAAATTTGATTTATATACATAAGTTATCTTTTTAATCTACTGCCAACATTCCACATTCTCTGCCTAAGTTAAATTAAAGTTGTGTCCTGAATAATACGTGTTAAAGCATTTCTTAGTTTATTCAAGACACAACAATATCACTTACAGCTAAATAATGGTAGTCAAAATGCTTTGGGAGGCTGGTGATCTGTTTTGAGACAGAATTTGAATTGGCTCTCTACAGCCACAAGGTTGCAACTAAAATATGTGATCAGAGACAAAAATCTGATAAATTCCAAGGGCTGTATGTAAGAGTGTAATGCAACATTTAACCATGAGGCTGCAAAAACATACAGAATTAAATGGGATCATCTTGAATGTGCTGTATCTGTAGAAGAAAAGGAAAGTATAGGATGGTATAGTTTTTAAAAATTGTCAAAATCTTATAACATATCCAGTTTTCACTGAATTTGAATTAAAAAAGTCTGTCTGATTTTTGAATTGTTATTTTTTGGTCCCTTTTTGAGTCACCTGTATATATCAAAAAATTAAAAAAGTAATACTTAAATAGCAGATATGATATATCTATGTGTTAATTTTTATTTTCTTGCTTACCCTTGGTTGCATTTTCACCATAATTTACTTCTGGATGATTTATAGTTTTAGTATCTACTCTTTCAACACATTTTTCTGCTTCTGCAGACAGTTGCATTTTATCCTGCACTTTGCTTTCTTTATCTTCTGATATTTTCTCTTCATGATCATCTCTTGAAACAGGAATGGTTTCCTTAAGGCTAGATGATTTATCTTCTAAGTTACTTGTATTCTTATAATCTACAAATGTTAAAAATGTAAAAAAAAATATATATATATATTTTTTGTATATATTTTGGCAAAGGATTCAGCAATTTTTTTTTTTGAATAAAAGCTTTGTGTAATATGTACACTAACTACCAATAATTGTCTGGACACCTCTGTTATTTGAAGTTATGGAACATTCCAGGTTTATTAATAACATAAAAACCAGTATTTTTCAGTAAGGAAATACCATGAGTAGACATATTAATTAAAACTATAATAACGGAATTAACTCACATAAAATATTATTAATTAGTAGAATTTTCACCTGAGTATCACATGCACCTTCAGTACATGTATAAAGCTAATTAAACAATAACTGACAATTCCAAAAAGCACCACCTAAGTAGCTAATGTAAGATAACTAAAAAAAGTCAATAAATTTCCTTATTTAAAAAAAAAAAAAAAAAAAAAAAAAAAAAAAAAAAAAAAAAAAAAAAACAGATAAATAAATCAATAAATTACATATCTACCCTATAATATAAAATGATAAGCTTTTTTTGTAATGTTTTTGTGTCATGTTTTTTGTCAAGTTATTTATTTGAAATGTTTTGAAACTCGGTGAATAAAGTCTTCAAAATTCGAGTCATCAGAATTCAAGGAGAACCGGGCTATCAGACTGGAACTCGGGGGGAGGGGGGGGGGACACCATAGGTGCAAGAAGCCCCCTTTCGAGTCATCAGAATTCAAGGAGAACCAACCTACCAGTCTGGAACTCGGGGGCGCTGTAGGCGTCAGGGGGGGTGGGGTGGAGCCCCCCTGACGCCTACAGCGCCCCCGAGTTTACTCTTCTAATACTTAGCAATATGACATCACGTGGCTCGTTCTATGTGTGAATGATCAATTGTTCGTATTCCACTTTGTTTTTTAAAACCTATTCCTATGTAGCCACTGAAGATGGTCTGTAATATTTAGACTGAAATATTTGGCAAATTAAACATTATTCTTGTGTATATATTTCTAAATAGATTAAGTTTAGCATATACAAGCATGGATTAATCAAACGTTTTAAGGGAACATGCATGCCACACATATTCCTAAATATATAAATCATTAAAACATATAGAAAAAGTATAGAATTTATTTAAAAAACCTTAATATATTTCACTTAATGTAACATGGGCATTGTAGGGAGAAAGCAGAGATTATTGTTAACTATATTCAAAACATGAACCATTAAGCGCCTCCATAGCGCAATTGAAAGAACGACGGTACATTGCACCCTTCGATTGGAATAGGCCTAAGTTCGATTCTCGTCAAGACGGGAGGAATCTTTATCTGGACTATTTCAATCGAAGGTGAGTTAGCCGATCTCATATGGAGGTAGCATGGTTTTTTCTCCCGGAAACTCGGGTTTTTCATCCCACACACAGACAAATCGGCCCTTCAGAACACATGCAATTTACAGACAAAAAATACTAGTTGTGGTGGCCGGTAGATGGCATTGATGGAGATGATTCATAGTAGAGGTTCGGTGTAGTGGTTGAGACAGCTGTAGGTGTCCTCCCGTGATGAGTCTTTGGACTCCTTGAAGGTGTCAGGAATAATAATAAGAAGAAGAATGAGTCACATAGCAAATTTTTACTAGCTTATGTCTCAGTCACAGCTGAATTTACAGGAATGCACTGTTAAAGATCAAAGGAACAATTATAAAAGTTTCTGAAATTAAATTTAAATAATCTAAAAAAAATTATGAATAGTTAATGGTAATCACTTTCCAGTTGAAACTGGCATATACAGCCAGAACAATTAAGTTTCAGATGATGTCATAGTCTTGCACAAGCTTCAAGGCAGAAAAAATCAACTTTGAATCTGCTGGAATTAAGAACCTTCATCTGATTTAAAAGAGCTCTGTGTCTAATATCAGTAGCATAGGAAATAAGTCAGACTTGTTGGATTCCTAAAATGCAATATAGTCTTGATGTTCTTGGAGTCTAATCAAAGTAGAGCAGCTACTCTGTTTAAAGTAACAAAGCAGACATGAATAGGATACTTGATAGCGCTTGGTAAGGAGAGAGGTGATAATGTACCCTTTGTGGATGGTAAGAAAGATTTCCAATGAGTTGAAGATGACGAGAAAGATGTTTATTATGATAGTATGTGGGAGAGCTAATACAGTCTACTACTGAGCACAGTGGATAGATATCTGTTTGGACTTCGGGAAGATCATAGAGACGTGGCAGATCGGAATGATGAATTTATAACTTCTCAGCAGTAGTAGCACCCTAAGATTATATACTGTCCAATAATTTATTTAATTTATTAATTTGACTCTTAGTTGAGTTCCTGCTGTTTCTGTTGGGTCACTATAAGCTGACCTATACTACAATAAGATATTAATTTTATGATTATACTCTGTGTTATCCATTACAACAGTAGCATTACTCTAATCAGCCTTTGTGATGACAACACTTGTGTTTTGATGTAGGGAGCAATGAGCTAGTACTTCTGAGAAGGGTATATTCAAAGGGGGGGGGGTTTGCCTTGTGTAAAGTTTGGGAAATTTCAAAACACAATTTGATTAATATGCATAACTCTCTGATGCGTCCTCAAGGGCTCACTTCAGTGAATACGGGAGCAGCAAATCCAAGGCGCCTGATGCTGGACCGTGCCTTAATTCATGTAATATACATCTGTATATTATCTGTAGACTGGTCCCTACTCTTCTTTCTTTCTTTCTGGTTGTTTCCTCTTGCTCCCCCCCCCCCCCCAATGCTATTAGAGTAGTTGAGGGCTAGGGGGTGAATCTTTCCTATGATACTATGTTCTTTCTATCTCACGCAGTGGGAGTCTGCTTTCCCTCCCAAAAGGCAGATTTGGAGGCCTTAAGGTGGCAGCCACCAAACTCACCAACCAAAAAACCACCAACCTCACCCTGCAAAAGGTTGGTAGCCTATCCAGGGGAAATTTACAATTACTCGCAAAGCTCTGAAGAAGAAAAATAGGATGGATTTCATCGGAACTGACCTGGCTAATGGACAGGGACTTCTCTTTGAGAAATTAAAAATAGCAACTTGGAATGTCAGTGGAATCACACACAGAATTGATGAGCTAAACAGAGAACTAAAAAATAGAAACAAACACTGAAACAGTAGCAATAACTGAGACAAAAAAGAAAAAGAAGGGATCTCAGATTCTGGAAGATTATGTCATGATTTTCTCCGGAATTCCAGAAGACAAATGGGCTTCATCTGGGGCTGCAATTTGGATTAATAAAAAAATAGAAAAACAAAATTTTGGATTATACTTGGGTATCAGACAGAATAATCAAAGTTAGAATGAAAATTATGAATCAAACATTCAATATTTTCGGAATTTATGCACCAGTAGATGGAAAAGAGGAAGAGACAAGAATTTTACAGAAAACTTCAGGAATGTATTGATGAAACAAATAAAAATGAACCAATACTATTGATCGGAGATTTCAATGCTAGAGTGGGAAATAACCCAATAACAGGATGCATTGGGTCAGAGGGAGAATCAGTAATCAATAATAATGGAATTTTATTAAGAGACTTCTGCATAATTAAAAGTCTAAAAATCAGCATTACTTTCTTCAGGCATAAAAATATACATAAGTACACACGTTGCAAGCAAGAGGAACTAAATCAATAATATATTACATTATTATTAACAACAAATTAAATAATAATATCAAAGATACAAGGGTTTTTAGAGGAAGCGAAATTGATAGTGATCACATATCAGTTGAAAGCAGACTCGAATTCATAAAAAGAACCACATACTTCAAAAGAAAAAAAAGAAAATGAACCAACATCTAATAAACAGTTTAAAATTCACCTCCTAAAACAGGAGAGTATCAGAAACTTTTATAAAAGCACAAATTCACATGGAGAGAAGAAGCAAGGAATAAATAAAGTCTTATTAACTATGTTATTGCTGAAAGTGATGTTTTCTTCCCGGTGGTGAAGGACACCAGAGTGTACACAGGATTTGAAATTGGAAGCGATCACTATTTAGTCTTGAGCAGGATAAAATTGAATTTCATATTGAAAAGAATAACATGTAAGAAAGTTTTAAAGCGAATAAAAGTCGAGCAGCTCTCAGATGTGAACTGTAGACTAAATTATACAAAGATTATTGAAGAAAAAATGAAAGAGTTTGAGAACAGGAACCAAATCTTGGATATTCAGAGGCAAGCCTTGAAGAAAACCCTAATTGATTAAGCTAGAGAGGCATGTGGTGAAGTTGTCTGCAAGGATAGAAAAATCAGAACTGCATGGTGGACACAGGAAGTTAAAGAGGCAGTGAAGGAAAAGAAGAAAGCATATCAAAAGTTCTTGACAAATAAGTCAGCTTGTGCTCTTAGAGAATACAGAGACAAATGAAACGAAACACTGTGTAAAACTAGCTAAACAAAAGTCATGGGAGGACTTTGGCAAGAACATAGAAAATAAATATCAAGAAGGTGGTAAGATATTCTGGAGGTTGTTGAAGAAGCTTGGAAATGGAGGAAAGAGTGCTGTAAAAGGAGTTAGGGATGATAAAGGTGACATGAAAACAGGAGAAAAAGATATCATTGAAGTATGGAGTAATTACTTCAAAAAATTGCTAAATGGAACAAGCAGTGATTGCACAGTGATAAAAAACACTCAACAGGCATACAGTCAGGAATACATATCCATACTTGAAGTAGAAAAAGCCATCAAAGGCTTGAAATGTGGAAAGGCAGCAGGAGTAGATGATATTCGACCAGAAATGCTCAAGTATGGTGGCATAAAAGTCTTACAGTGGCTGCACTACATAGTTCAGAAAGCCTGGACAGAGGGACGAATTCCCGATGATTGGAGTAGAGCTCTAATAGTACCCATATATAAAAAAGGGAAATAAAAGTAAATGTGAGAATTACAGAGGTATTTCCCTACTGAATGTTCCTGGCAAGATGTATGCAAGTATACTTGATAAACAGTTCAGAAGAATTGTGGAAGAAAAGCTTGATGAAGAACAAGCTGGATTCAGGTCAAATAATGGCTGTCAGGATCAGATCTTCACTTTATGACAAATAGTCGAGAAATCATGGGAATATAACGAGGATCTGTATTTAAGTTTTGTTGATCTGGAAAAGGCATATGACAAGGTGCCAAGAGAGAAGCTATTCCATATGCAATTATATAGTGTCAATGGGGCATTATATCAAGCAATACTTAGTCTTTATTTGAGTTGCAAGTCAGCTGTTAGAATTGAAGTACAGGAAGATGGTTTAATGTTAAATCTGGTGTGAGACAAGGATGTACATTATCCTCTCTATGGTATGAAGGTCAGCAACAAAAAGACAAAGACAATGAAAATAGGTAGAATCGTTGAAAATATCAACTGTGTTTTGAATGGGGAACCTGTGGAACAAGTAAAACATTTCAGCTACTTAGGCATGATTTTTACTGAAGATGGTAAATTAAATATGAAATAGACAACAGAATCAACAAAGCTGGTATGGTAGGAAGTCAATTGAATAAATTCATTTATTCAATTGACTTTTTAGTGTTCCAACTAATTGAGAAATTAGTTGGAACACTAAATTAGCTGGATACAAGATAGTGTTCAAACCAGTTTTAACTTATGGATCTGAGAGCTTGGTCAGAAGTAAAACACTTGACCAAAGACTAGAGACTGCAGATATGAGAGTCCTGAGAAAGATTAGAGGTGTGAACAGATGGCATCAATGGCAATATCATATTAAAAACGAGAATATTAGGAAAGAATTTGACATTGTCAGCATCCAGGAATGCGTTAACAGAGCTAATCTCAGGTGGTATGGTCACTTGAATGGGCGAGGAAAGATTAGCAAAACAAGTGTTCTCTGCCAGGTTGGCAGGAAAACGATCTGGAGGAAGACCAAGATAGAGGTGAATTGATAAGGTACAAAGTGTCTTAGACGATAGAAATATAAGATATGATAATGTTGGAGTCTTGACAAGTAACAGATTGATTTGGAGAAAAATTGTAGATAGGAAGTTAGTAACAATGTAAATTTTTCATGTAGTACTGTCATATCTTGTACACCCCTTGAGGGTACATGTCAGGAATTTGATGATGATGAACTAAGATTACATAATATGACCTCTAAACCATCTCTCAAATTTGGAAATGAAATTTGGATTCTAAAACAAAGAAACAAACAAAGACTAGAAGCAGCACAGATGAAGTTTCTAAGACCTCTCCTGGGACTCACTAGGTTGGATAAAAAAGAAAAATACAGAAATAAGAGAACGATGAAATACAAAAAACATCATACAAGAAATAGAAGAATATCAGCAGAATTGGCTACACCACATAGAAAGGATGAATAACAATAGGATTCTCAAATTAGCATATGAATATAAACCTACACGAAGAAGAGACTGTGGACGTCCAAGATTAAGGTGAAAAGATCAACTTTATCTGCAGAGCAGGAACAGGACATAAAAAGCCTATACCTGAATTGCTCAGATGACGATGAACTCTCTGATGCCTTTTTCCACTCCTACCATGATATTCAAGAAAGGTCAACATACACACACACATTGAAGAAACAAGGCAAAATCTGGACCTTTAGGCAGAGTACTTAGTTCCTCATTTGTGAGTGGGCTGTTTATTACATTTATAACCCACTTATTATGAATTGTTTCAGGTATCAGTTGAGTGTTGTGATGGTTCTATGTTTAAATACTTCAAACTTGTGAATCATTCTATGTTTATGATTTAAATGTACTTGTTTGGCCAAGGATAGTGAAATACTAAAAATTAACTCAAAATGGCCTTGACTAAGGATGTTTTAAAGAATTTTTGAGATCGAGAAGCTGAGCATTATTTAAGAAATATTTCTTAGTTTCATGTATTTGATTTATTAACAGGGACTTACTGGTTTTTTTGATAAATAAACTCTTCCATTAAATTTTCTCCAACTTGTACTTGGTTTTGTTGCTGTCTTTGCAGTGTGGTCTCAGACAAACAAAATCGCTACAATTACCAGATAATATTAACTCTTTGTACTTACATATATAAAGTTAACCATTGAATATGAATCCAACAACAGGCTTCCTTTGTTTGGATATACTTAATAATCCAAGATCCTACAGGTCATATTGAATTATTGATGTATCAAATACCAGCCTCTATGTGCAAGAATTCTTGTGATCTGATATTCTGATTCCCTTCTTTTCTTTCTGTTAGATGAATTAAATAAAATAAGAATCATTCTGATGACTAATGGTTACAATGAAGCTATTCAGGAAATTCTTGACAGTTATCATCCCTCAAGCAGACTACAATGTGACGTGAGAAGACTTTCCATACCCTACCTTAAAAGAATGTCTGAAATAAATAGCATGGATTCTTTCCAAATTCAATATATATACTTCCTTCAAACCATCTTAGAAACTGTTTTCTTTCTATTCCCAAAGGATATATAAGGATATATTACCACTTTTCTCCTTACCAGTTGTCTATCAAGTACCTTGTTCGTGTCAGCTTTGTTACTTTGGACAGACCGACTGCTCTACGTTGATTGGATTCCAAGAACATCAAGACTATATTGCATTTTTAGGAATCCAACAAATGTGACTTATTTCCTATGCCACTGATACTAGACAAGAGTTCTTTAGAATCAGATGAAGATGCTTCATTCCAGCTAAACTTTAAATTTGATCATCTTTTCCTATTGAAACATGTGAAACACTACAAAATCATCTGAAACTTCAATCCCTCTGACTATATGCCAATTTCAATTGGAAAGTGATCATTAATTGTTCATAATTTTTTTAAGTTATTTCAATTTAATTGCAGAAACTTTTACAATTGTTCCTTTGATCTCTTATAGTGCATTCATGTCAACTCAGCTGCAAGTAGGACATGAGCTAGTAAGCACATACTATGTGACCCATTCTTATGATGCATCTTTTGAATGTAGTCACCAATCATCTCTTCTTTCTCACTGACAATGTCCGCGCTACATTGGATGAAATATATTGGAATTTTTTAAATAAGTACTATATTTTTTTTTCATGTTTGAGCCTGTATTTCTAGATGTATTTAGAAATATGCATGGTTTAAGCTAAATATTAAACATAGAATATTGAATTAAGCTAAGCATACAATACACTGGTATGAATTCAGTGACACATATAAATATGCAAATATGGATAAAGCTTAGAATAGAATATACAAATACGGATTACACCAGACATATAAGATATGCAGATGTGTAAATGGCAAAAGTGATTAGGAAATCTGCAGTAACTCAAAAATATTTTAAGAAGGTGGACATCTATATGAAGTGATATTCTCTTGGAAAAGTACAAAATACAGAGGTTCAGTAGGAAAAATACATTCACTTTCTACAAAAGTAAATTTCTTGCTTGACAGAAAGGTCTGAGTCATGTTTAACCATTATTACATTTATGTAAACAGAGCTTGACAGACCACATCAAACTTTTCACAGACCATAACCTGGGAAACACTGGTACAAACAATTTAATATTGAGAAAAAATAAAAATCCCACCTGTGTCTGTTTCATCAGTAACTGATGGCATCTGCTGTCGACCTTGTAATAACTGCAGGGTAATTGTCTGAAAACAGGAAAAACATATTTCTAAGTTCATATGATTTAATATTTGTTTCGTAAACTATACACAAACTACAATTAAGTGACTGATTACTAATGGCATCTTACAATTCTTTTGAAATCATTTAATCATACTTAGTGTTGTGAGAGCCTGAAATCAATAGAAAGAGTCATGATCCTATTCGTAATCACCCATTTCATATTTATGCACTGGGCTATTTCATTATTTTAGTAATGTTAATGTCATCCTTATTAGCTATGACAGTCAGCTGACAACAGGTTATTATGTGTGCAATAAACCATGTATGCATACTGCCTGTCAGTAACATTTTCAAGAAATAACTGGAGTTAAAGCACATTATGATAAAAATTTGAAGCATTATCAGGGAAGGAAAACTTCTTTAACACGTTCGCTGCCACGCTACTTCGGCATAGTCTGTTCCCGACGGTAAGCGTCATACGAGTATACTCGTAGTTGGCTTGTGCAGAGCATATACCATCTATGAGAATACACAGTTTTGATGCTAGCTCCACAAGCCAAGCATTTTCACTTCTTCAAGGTCAGTACAGTAATCTCATTGCCAGTGATAAGCGTCATACGAGTATACTCGTAGCTGGCTTGTGTGGCTGGTTTACCAACTACGAGTATACTCGTAGTTGGCAGCGAACGTGTTAACAAGAAGTTAAAGATATGAGAGAACTGCTGGAAGAGTAAAAAGAAAAATGTGAGAGTAAAGACTATGAGAGTCTGCTGCCACAATATGAGAGAAATGAATTGAGAAGGGCCATGATTGTTAATGAATCAACAGGATGAGAGCATACAAAAAATTACTGACAATTATTAACAAATGAGAAGTGTCTAGGTGACACTGCAGGGAGAATGAAAGAGAAAGGGAGCAGGTAGAGTATGAAAGAACAAGAAAATGAGAGTGAAGACAGCGCATCATATGGAGTTTCTATAAGAGGTGTGTTTTGTAAGGACATGATGAAAAAAATGTTTCCCAGGTACAAAAATCAAGGATATCAGTGAATATGTTTGTTTGTAAAGGCAGGAAGTAAAAGAGTTGTTTTGGCAGACACAAATGATTTGAAAGTAGAAATATGTAATCAGAGAAGATATGAGAGAACTAGTAATAATATTTTTGGTTTACAGATCAAGTGTTGATCAATTTTATTAATCTGCAAACCAAAAATATTATTACTAATTCTCATGATCAAGAAAATACACCTTCATTATGAATATGAGAGAACTGCTGGAAGAAGTAAAAAGAAAAATGTGAGAGTAAAGAGTAAAATGTATGCTTTTGAATATATTTAAATAAATTATGTTCTGGACCTTTTTGACCAGACCTTATAGATACTTTTTTTTTCTTTTTCTTTTTTTCAAACTTATCTTCTCAAAATGTAAGAGAGCTTTTTACTAGATATTATTGCTATGGTATATTCCCTTTTCATCTCCTGATATGACTCTATATTGATCTTTGAATTTCTAATCCTTCCACCTTTGGCATGCACAGTACATTTGGGTGTCTTAATTTTGCAATTTCTATTTTCATGTGCATGTCAAATTGGCATCAGTGGCAGAGCCATAACAAGCAATCTGAGTATATGAACATATTTCTGGCATGTCAAACATGCATAAAGGATTCAGGATATAGAACCTGACAGAACAGTTTAGTTGCCCTGCTTTTCCTGATGGTAGGGGTTTTGGTGTGTTAAATATAAAGAAGATATGTTAAAGATGCCAAGCTATTTTAAACCTGGTTTTACTCCATTTCCCAAGTAAGCAAAGTAAGCAAGATATTCCTGGTTAGTACAGAATATCATTCCTATGCATCTTTTAATTCAGAAATGAGTTTGTGGAATGGTATGAGAGGGAGTGACTGGGTGACAGGCTCCAATGACTAGTTTCATACTTGGTTTCTCTACATATCTTGAAGAAATATGTCCTGTCTATATGGATTACATGAAAAGCAATCCTTTTAGATGTAAACTAAAATAAGCACATATCAAACAAAACCTCTAAACAAATTAGGCATGTAAAAAAAGTTTATATATATATATATATATATATATATCAAGAAATTTTAGACTGTTCAAAGGTATGGTACAAAGAGATCAAAATATCACAGAATTATATGTTCCTTTTAATGTGAAAATTAGCAATTGCAGAAAATATGATAATTACAGACAACAATATCCACTTAATTCAAACCTAATTTCTACTGGCTTCATTCATATGATGGAGTGAGGAATATCTGGATAAGCTATTCTCAAAGGAGTTAACCTATACAAGGTTCCTGAAATCTTATATCCAGCGCTTAGAGCAACAGTTCAGCAAGACTTAACTAAACTGGATAAAACTCCTCTGCCAATACTATTTTAAAGTAATAATTCTAACTATGAAAAGAATGTCATTGCCTTAGAGAAGCCAGAAGCCCTTCTCACTAAGACAAATTCGCTGGCTTGATTGGCCAAGAGGTTAGAATATCCACTCTTCAAACCACCAGGATACAGGCTTGAATCCAGCCCCAAGACAGATGTTTGTGATTGTCCTTAGTGAGAGATGAATTTAATCACTTAGCATGAGACCACTGTGCAACTTACTGGAAGTCTGAAGTGACTCGAAAAAGTTCCAAGCTTGGGTCTAAAGCTGAGTTCATGCAAAAATAAAATTAAACAAACAAAAAAAATCTTAGCCCACCTGCAGTACTAATGTACTATAGGTTTATAACCTTTTGTGGGTGCGAGTCACATTTAAAAAAGTGATTCTGCCTTCGGACCTGATTTTTCTTTTTTGCTCATGACTTTCAGAATTTTCTTCTTTCTACATAGTTCTCAATTTACTACAGGTATGCAAACAAAACAAAGCAGATGTTTTCACCCACTCCATAGGCAAAATTTTAAATTAACTTAATTCAATTTGATAACTTTTTATAATGGTTAAGGTAAGAATGACTGAATTATTAGCTTCATTAACTTGTTTGTTTATTCATAAAATCTTGGACATAGAGTCCATCTTGGATTATATTATATATAGAGAATAGCATACTTTAGCTACTATTATGCCATTATAATATTTACTTTCCATCATCATGCATATCAAGGATTTAGGCCTAGCATGGCCTGTTCCGGCCTTAGAAGTCATCGTTAAATCGTTTAAGAGGACGTCCTGGTTTTCTTTTTCCTAATGGCTTGTATTTTAAGGCTTGTTTTGGTAATCTTTCTGTTTTCATTCTTTGAACGTGTTCCATCCATTTATGTTTATATTTTTTAATTTTTTCTATTACAGGTTCTTGGTTTAATTCTTTCATAATTTCTTCATTTCTTTTGTGATCAAATAGGGAATACTTTGCAGTTTTTCTCATAAACTTAATTTCTGCTGTTGTTAATCTTTGTTTGTCTTTTTGTTTTATTCTCCAGATTTCGCTTCCATACAGTTTGGTTTAAATATAGAATTAATTACACTTGTTATTTTTAAATATTTTGTAATTTTTACATTTATATCTTTTTCATTTTCATATGTGATCATACATCCTAGGTAGTTAAATGAATTCGATTGTTCTAAGATCTTGTTATCTATTACTATTTTAGTTCTTGTTGGATCTTGTCCTTTAAAGGCCATAGTTTTTGATTTTTCTGTTGATAATATCAACAGAAATTTCCCTCGTGTAGTCTGTTGACTACCAGAGGGAAAACATTTCACCAGAATATCCAGGAAAGGAAGCGATTTCTGATTTTTAATTTCAGTGGTAAACTGTATGTGCTCATGTTGTTTGTTCAGGTGGCTATGGAATGTGTTTAATGTTTGGCAGCCATGTGGCCAAGTTCAAGTTTTCGAGCAAGCTCCGACTAAGCAATTTTTCTGCTTTTAATGACCACCATCCATACTGGTTTGTTCTAATTTATACGTTTAGTTATATAAGTAAAATTTTTTTTGTGTAATATATGATATTACACAAAATAATAACAGGATTAACAATATACAGGGTGTTCGGGATAAATTTGACAGTTTCGTAAGGAAAAAGAAAATCTTCTTTGTATCTATTAAATTTAATGAATTGACAAAAAAACATTACAGGCAGAGTTAATTACAATACTATCAACAAGATTTACTCAAAATAACCACCATTAGCATCGATCACAGCTTCAATTCTGCTTCGGAACCTCGAACAAGCTGATGCTACAGTCTCCCTGGGAAGGGCCGCAAAAACTGTTTTAATTTTATCCATTAACTGGGCTTTTGTATTACTGGAAGTGCGATTGGTGTCTTTTTCAACTGCGCCCCATACAAAATAATCCATGGGGTTAAGGTCTGGGGAGTTTGGAGGCCAAACATTTGGACTGGTGAAGTCGTAGAAATTTTCAGACAACCATTTTTGACTTTTCCCAGAGGTGTGGCAAGGGGCCGAATCCTGCTGCCATACATACGGCCTACCATTGGCTACCCTTGTTATCCAGGGCTTGACTACAGTTAGCAACTCCACGAACAAAGCCCGAATTCCAATGCCAGGGTTCTTCAACACCTGTTCCTGCAGATTTGCGAGGAATTCTGCTGTACGAACGCAATCAGATCGTCTGCAAGGGATCTTTCTTCTTGCTACATCCTCGTAGTCACCATTGCAAGTCTCTAGTTCATGCCCGATTGTTTTTACTGTATTCAGGGAGCATTGGGCAGCAGTCGTAATATCCTTATTTTGATGGTGGGCACGAATCATCATGATACAAGTTATTCTCTTCCATGATTCAGGTGGGTTCCAGCTATCCATCCTTTCTGACATCTTGTATATGAATGAAGAAGGGTCCAAACTTTTAAATGAAGAGAAGTGTGTGTTAATACATGTAACTTACGGAAAAATATAATTAATTATAAATATGTCAAATTTATCCCGAACACCCTGTATATATATATATATATATATATATAGTTTTATGAAAAAAAAAAAAATTGAATGACTAGAACCGAGATTTAATTAAAAAGGTTTTAATATAAACACACTACTAGTTTCGGCCTGTAACAGCCTTCTTCAGGTGACATTATAAAAGAAAAAACACTAAACATTGAGGGTTAAAAGACTATGAACAAAATGGTTAAAAGTTAATGGTTATGGTTAAAAGACTTGGAATAATTTCCACCTTGGGACATAGAGCCCGTTCTCTTCTTGATGATCCAAATGAATTGCTTACAGAAATAAACCATCTGAAAACTTCTTTCGAAGTTAATGGATATTCCAAGAAAATCATTAACAAATTCCTTCTTAATCCTCCCAGACATCACTCAGAAGAAACAAATAGATTCAAAAGCAATATATCTATTCCTTACATAAGTACTGTTTCACATAAATTAGCAAAAGTTCTAAAAAAATACAATATCAGAACCTTGTTCACTCCACTTCCAAAGATCCGTTCCTTAATTAGCCACCCAAAACCTTGTCATCATCAACTCAAATACCCTGGCGTATATAAAATATTATGTGACTGCGATATTCCTTATTTCGGGCAGACAGACAAATCTGTCGAAATGCGTATGGAAGAACACATGAGAGACATTACTTACAAGAGACAGCGAGCAAGTGCATTATCAAGTCATATCCTCTTCTCGGCTAATCCTAATGATGATAACCAAAGTCACAAAGTCTGCTGGGAAAAATCTACAAACATCTTCCGTTGCAGTGACGAAATAGAGAGAAAAATTGTGGAATCGAGAGAAATCATCTTCAATCCTGTTCATCTAAATAACAACTTAAGCTACAACCTCCCTGATAGTCATTCAGCTGTAATCATGTGCTGGCGTTCACGTGATGCAGCAAGCACGCACTCTCCCAACAATGCAACAAATGAAAGAACAGCTTCAAATACAACTACAACGTTTTAATGCTAATTATGTATAAAGACCGTCTATGATGTTCATAGTCTTTTAACCCTCAATGTTTAGTGTTTTTTCTTTTATAATGTCACCTGAAGAAGGCTGTTACAGGCCGAAACTAGTAGTGTGTTTATATTAAAACCTTTTTAATTAAATCTCGGTTCTAGTCATTCAATTTTTTTCATAAAACTATGTATGTTAACCGAGTCAATGATCATTCTGTCATATATATATATATATATATATATAACAAGATATGATAATACATCAGAAGCTAGTTGTGATGTATATAAATTACCTGTATAATGTATGATAATAACAGGACTCTAGCTTTGATGTAGTAAGTTTGTTTTTTTTTCACCAGAGGTCAGGCCAGTAGTTTTAATACCATGTAGATTGTAGTGTAGCTTGTTTCTTTGTCATAAAAACCTCTTTAATGAAATTAAAGAGGTTTTTATAGGACTGACACTGCAAACTTTGTTCCGTAAATGGTAGATGAGGGGGGGGGGCTCACCTGTGGAAATTGTATAAGAGTGTGGTTAGCAAGGGAAATAAAACTGAATGTGAGAATTACAGAGGTATTTCCCTACTGAGTGTTCCAGGCAAAATCTATGCAAGTATACTTGAGAAACGGTTGAAAAGAATTGTGGAAGAAAAGCTTGGTGAAGAACAAGCTGGATTCAGGCCAAATAGAGGCTGTCAGGATCAGATCTTCACTTTACGACAAATAGTCGAGAAAGCATGGGAATACAACAAAGATCTGTATTTAAGTTTTGTCGATTTGGAAAAGGCATATGACAAGGTGCCAAGAGAGAAGCTATTCAATACGCTGCAGTTATATGGTGTCAATGGGGCATTATATCAAGCAATACGTGAGTTGTAAGTCAGCAGTTAGAATTGAAGGAAGTACAGGAAGATGGTTTAATGTTAAATCTGGTGTGAGACAAGGATGTACATTATCCCCTCTGTTCTTCATTATCTATATGGATCACATTATGAAGGAATGTGGTATTAAACCTGATATCAAAATTGGAGATGTTAATGTCAGCTCTTTGCTTTATGCAGATGATGTTATACTTCTAAATAAATCTGCTACAAGTCTGCAAGATTCTCTGACTAAATTGAATAGCTGTTGTAATAGATATGGTATGAAGGTCAGCAATAAAAAGACAAAGACAATGAAAATAAGCAGAATCATTGAAAATGTCAACTGTGTTGTGAATGGAGAACCTGTGGAACAAGTAAAACATTTCAGCTACTTAGGCACGATTTTTACTGAAGATGGTAAATTAAATATAGAAATAGACAACAGAATCAGCAAAGCTGGTATGGTGGGAAGTCAATTGAATAAATTCATATGGAATAAGAAAGAAATTAGTCGGAACACTAAATTAGCTCTATACAAGACAGTGTTCAAACCAGTTTTAACTTATGGATCTGATAGCTGGGTCAGAAGTAAAACACTTGACCAAAGACTAGAGACCGCAGATATGAGAGTCCTGAGAAAGATTAGAGGCGTGAACAGATGGCATTAATGGCAATATCATATTAAAAATGAGGATATTAGGAAAGAACTTGACATTGTCAGCATCCAGGAATGCGTTAGCAGAGCTAATCTCAGGTGGTATGGTCACTTAAATAGAATGGGAGAGGAAAGATTAGCAAAACAAGTGTTCTCTGCCAGGTTGGCAGGAAAATGACCCAGAGGAAGACTAAGATATAGGTGGATTGATAAGCTACAAAGTGCCTTAGACGATAGAAATATAAGATCTGATAATGTTGGAGTCTGGACAAGTAACAGACTGATTTGGAGGAAAATTGTAGATAGGAAGTTAGTAATGATGTAATTTTTTCATGTAGTACTGTCATATCCTGTACACCCCTTGAGGGTACATAGCAGGAATTTGATGATGTGGTTAGCAAAGGTGTTAGAACAAGATTTTTTTTTTTTTTTTTTTTTTTTTTTTTTTTTTTTTTTTTTGCTTGAAGGATGGTGGATGGGTGGAATGGGTTACCAGAAGGGGTTGTGAGTTGCTTCATCAGAAAATGAGTTTAATTCACACAATATGATGATAAATATTGTGTGAATAGTGGCAAGTGTGTGAATGATGGGTCTCCCACGAGTCTTCTGACTCCATAGGGATACTTGTATAATACAAATAAATTGGATTTCCTTAAAAATAAATTTATAATCATTACTATGATGCTAATAAATTAGGAAACATGCATACCCTTATTGTGTCCAGTATAATCTGCAGAACATCAGAACCAATATAAGATTCTTCACTCCTAAATTCCTTTTGAAAAGATCTGTACAGTCCATTCATAACTTTTTTAATCTAGTAAAATATCAATATCAAATGTGAGTTGATTTCAGTTAAAACTAACACTTATAATTGTGAAAAATACAATATATATAAAACAAAAGAAGTGAAATGAAGAAGTGAAAAGAAAACCTTTGCATTATTCCACACTAAAGATAACTCAAAGTTTATTTAAACTAAAACATTATTATTGGTCACATACTCCATGAATTTATCACCCAGAACCATACACAACAGAATAATTCACCCCCCCCCCAAATGAAAAAAGCACTTACATTCAAAGGGGTGGGAGGAGATGATTTAATTCACTTCAATGAAAAACCACTTAGCAATAGTTACCTGTTCAATATACACCCTTGCTTGATCACATTCACTTAATTCTTCAATAAATTATATATATATATATATATTTATTATACTAATGCTTAGAGAAAATATATGTAATTTATTATCATTATCGACATCAGATTTCCATGGAATTCATCATGGGAAGTCTTCAATGTCAAACATAAGGATCAAACGATACATGCCTTAAATTTGTGTGTGTGTGTGTGTAACCAAGCAAATATATATATATATATATATATATATATATATATTTTTTTTTTTTTTTTTTCTTCTTTTGCTTGGTTACAAATTAAATTATACTAGACATATTATATTATTATTTTAATCCATTATCCAAATGTAAGCAAATTAACTTCACATGGTGGGGATCTTCATCACTATGCTAACTGCATGTGGAGGCAAAATTCCATAATGCACAGCACACTTTCTTTCACAATGCTATGCATTATACTGGTTTCAACCTACACTGAGGTCTCATCCATAAGAGCTAGTGGAGATAATGAAGTCTACATCACCAGAAGTCATAGTTTCCACATGCAATCAGCAGAATGGTGTATACCTGTATTATTAAAATATATAAAATAACATAACAAATAACAAAGAAACAGTACATTGAGTTCCAGTTCCTTACATTTCTGGCATCTCACAACCCATTTCCAAAATTCTTAAGAAATACAATTTAGTGGCTACTTTTCCTATCAACAAATTAATTATCAACAAATCTCCTCTAGCTCTTAGTGCTGCCTATCAAGTTCCTTGCTACTGTCATAGTTCTTACTATGGACAAACTCGATGTTCTGGAAAAGGGAATACAAGAACACTAGTCTTACGTTAGCAACAGTAAATCTGAAAAATCTGGCTTGGCACAGACAAACAAACTGAGGCTTTACTTCACCACCCGAATTTAAACTGGAATGACTGCCTTTCTTTATAGTATAATTTATAGTATAACCAAGTGGAACCTTCCACCATAATACAACTATAGCATTTTTAATAGCTTTTCTCTTGGAACTTTGTCATATGCCTTTTCCAGATCTACAAAACTTAAATACAGATCTTTGTTATATTCCATGATTTCTCTACTATTTGTCATAAAGTGAAAATCTGATCCTCACAGCCTCTATTTGGTCTGAATCCAGCTTGTTCTTCACCAAGCTTCCCTTCCAAAATCCTTCTCAACCATTTCTCAAGTATGCTTGCATAAATCTTACCAGGAACACTCAGTAGGGAAATACTTCTGCAATTCTCATCTTCAGTTTTATTTCCCTTTTTATATATGTGTACTATGAGAGCTCTACTCCAATCATCTGGAATTTGTCCCTCTGACCAGGCCTTCTGAAATATGCAGTGCAGCCACTGTAAGACTCTTATACCGCCATACTTCAGCATTTCTGGTTGAATATCATCTACTCCTGCTGCCTTTCCACATTTCAAAGGCTTGAAATGTGGAAAGGCAGCAGAAGTAGATGATATTCGATCTTTTTCTACTTCAAGTATGGATATGTATTCCTGACTGTATGCCTGTTGAGTGTTTTTTACCACTGTACTATCACTGTAAGACTTTTATACCTTCATACATGAGCATTTCTGGTCTAATGTCATTTTCTTCAGCTGCCTTTCCACATTTCAAGCTTTTAATGGCTTTTTCTACTTCTAGAATGGATATGTATTCCAGATAGCATGCCCACTGAGTTTGTTTTACAACTGTGCTGTTACTGATTGTTTCATTTAGCAATGTTTTGAAGTAATTACTCAATACTTCAACGATATCTTTTTCTCCAGTTTTCATGTCACCTTCATCATTTCTAATTCCTTTTAGAGCATTCTTTCCTCCATTTTTGAGCTTTTTCAACAATCTCCAGAATATCTTACGACTTTCTTGATATTTATTTTCTATGTTCTTAGCAAAGTCTTCCCATGACTTTTGTTTAGCTAGTTTTACACAGTGTTTAGCTTTCTTACATTTGTCTCTGTATTCTCTAAGAGCACAAGCGGATATGCTTGTGCTCTTAGAGAAGCTCTTAGAGAAACTTTTGATATGCTTTCTTATTTTTCTTCATTGCCTCTAACTTCCTGTGTCCACTATGGAGTTCTGATTTTTCTATCCTTGCAGACAACCTCACCACACACCTCTCTGGCTGAATCAATCAGGGTTTTCTTCAAGGCTTGCCATTGAATATCCAAGGTTTGGTTCCTGTTCTCAAACTCTTTCATTTTTCCTTGAATGATGTTTTTGTAATTTAGTCTACAGTTCACATCTGAGAGCTGCTCAACTTTTATTCTCTTTAAAACTTTTTTACATGTTCTTCTTTTCAATATGTAATTCAATTTTATCCTGCTCAAGACTAACTGATGATCCCAATTTGAAATCCTCTATACATTGCATCATCCTACACCAGTGAGAAAACATCACTATCAACAAAAACATAGTCCATGAGACTTTTCTTATTCCTTGCCTCTTCTCTCCATGTGAATTTGTGCACATTTTTATGCTGGGACATGGTGTTAGTAATAACCAGTCCATGTCCTGAGCAGAAATCCAACAGATATTTGCCATTATTATTAGCTTTGCTCTTTTCTCCAAATTTTCCCAAAATATTTTTGTATGTCTGACAATCATTTCCTACTCTGCTATTTACAACAAGAGACATTTCTTTCCATAAGCTGGTGTGAGTTTGAATTTTTTTCAGAAGATTTTGCTTATGTTTTTCTTAATGAATTATCCTTGACGAATTTTTTTTCCAAGTTTGGATGTGTTCGATCAAGTATTTGACTGTATATATAAAGTTTTTTATACATTTTGGGTAAGTACTATACTTCAGAAAACCATAGTTACAACGAAAGTGATTTACTACACCTAATTTTTTGCTTCCGTTACATATCATCATAAGAATCGCCATTGTAGGTTTATATATGTTATAAATAACAGAATATTAACTATTGTAGTGCTGTCAGAGTGAGGAGGAAGATGACACTTATATTGCATTCTCAAAAAGACTGTAAGAAAATTTGAATCCGAGTGGCCTACCATCCATAACCTGTTCCAATTCCTCAGCCTCCCCCAAAGAGACGATGTCCCTGATCATCCTCTGGGAAAAGAAAAAATGGACACCCTTAAGGTCCACCATGACAAACCTACAAACACAATACATCTTAGATAAGAATATGGATGATGGCATCAAAATCCAGCCTGCTACCATGATGGACTATAGAAAACTGACCAAAGTGTTAGATTCAAGTGATACTCAATATCACACTCTCTCTCTCGGCTCGGAGATGAATCTGAAGGTGGTCCTCCAAGGTGTTACAGAGGATGTAACTACAGATGAAATAGAGGCAAACTTCTGCTACCAGGACCTGCTACCTATTAAGGTCAGTAGGATGACCAGAGCTGACAAAAGACCTATGCATCTGGCTTTGGTGGAGATCCATAAAGCTTACAAAAATATTTATGACCTAAGATCCGTCTGTGGACTCAAGATCATCCCAGAGCCTCTGAGGAAGAAAGCTTCAACTGGACAGTGCCATAGGTGTCAAAGATTTGGACACGCTCAGAGACTCTGCAAGGCAGAGTATAAATGCCTGAAATATGCCAGGAGCCACCCCATCACTTGCACAAAGCCAAAAACCACCCCAGCTAGTTGTGCAAACTGTGGTGGCCCTCACCCAGCTAACTATAAAGGATGTATTCAACACCCGAATAATAGACGGTCTGAAACAAACAGACAATCCTCCGCCTCTATCAGCTCAAGAACACCTCCACCTCTGGTTCCACAGTCTCACAGTATTCAACAATATGTGACAGAAATCCCACTGCCACAGTCTGAGGCCCCTAAGAGAACAAACTACCAATGGCAGGCAAGGACTTATGCGGACATGGCCATTGACAAAATGGCAACGAAGGAACAGAATCAATCAGCAATGCAGTCAAACCTGACAACTGTAATTACTGCCTCCCTGGCAAATATGCTACAGGATTTCAGCAGGTCCAATCCTTCACCAGCTGCTAAAAAAGATTCCTATATGAAACACAATCAATCCTCTCAGCACTCATTGATGAACAGGAATAAACTAACTCCAGACTCTCTACAGATTGTAGTGTAGATTGCCAATGGCCTCAAACACAAGATTATGGAGCTCCAAGTGTTCACTCAGCAACTTCAGCCAGACGTTGTTTTGATAAGTAAAACACACCTGAGGCCATCGGGCAGACCCCAAATTAGGGGATATCACCTCTACAGAACTGGCTAAATTACAGAGTTGTGGCACTGCAATCTTCATTAAAAATTATATCCAACACCATACAGTAAACCTCCCCCCCCCAAAAAAAAACCCCACTACTCTCGAGGTCATTGACATGGAGGTTCTTACCAGCTCGGCTGGCAGACTGAAAATTTACGCTACATACAACCCACTGCAAAAAACACTACTGCACACGAATCTGGATGCCATCCTAGATGCTAGAGATCCCATCTTTATTGCTGGGGACTTAAACCCCAAACACCTGGCATGGAATTGTAGAACCACAAACAACAACAGACAGATCCTCGCCCACTACACAGGTTTAATTTACACTGCTGACATCTTGGATACAGCCATCCTGCAAAATGTTAAATTTCGATATAATTTAAGAACATTAAATTAAGGGGATATTAAATCCCACATTGTTTTTAAAACCGAATAAGAAACTCAAAGATTGGAATCAGAGAGTTTCATGCCAAATATAGAATACTATAAAAGTATCGGCAATTACTAGCATGAGCTAATGCAAGTAGTCCTAGTACGTAGTACAATACCAGGCAACTCACAGCAAAGGTGGTCAAGTTCTGATCGCTATTCTTGGTATTTTCCATAATGTAAAAACACATTTCCTAGGAAATGTAAGCTGTTATTACATTATGGTGGGAGGTCACTACCCAGACCAGTTTCAGCCGTTTTTGAGGCTTCATCAGTGAGTAGCTAGACCAAATTAATACCAAAGGGTATAGCAAAAAGAACTTATATACTCTGCTATAGGAGTTGTCAAACAGGTGCACCCATTAAGTTGCTTAAATATAAAGAGCCAATAGGTTTCATTTCGGCAATATAAACATTATATTTATATCGCCGAAATGAAGCCTATTGGCTCTTTATATTTAAGTAATTTAAGAACATTAAATAAGCTTTCATCAGACCATGATCCATTGCTATTACAGCTGGCAACACAACACAACCTGTTCCCCCCCCCCCACACACACACTCATTCATATCCTGCGAAAAATTAGCAAAAGCACTCCTGGAGTTCATTGACCCTGTTCCTCCTATAAGATCAAAGCAAGAAATTGAAACAGCAGTCAAAAATTTTACTCAGTAAATTAATGCAGCCATAATGGCAGTTACCATTTCCACAACTCACTCCACATCCAATCGGTTACCAGAGGATATTACGAACATGATCAGAGATAAAAAAAAAGCTAGAAAAAGATTTCACAATACTCGCAACCTCAAGACAAAAGAATCCTTAACAGATTAAATGGAGCTGTGAGAGATGCTCTCTAAACCCACAGGGATCAGCCGTTGGAAGATAAGTTGGCTTCCTTCTCACCTGCGGATCACTCCTATTTGGGGACTCTTGAGGATTCTCAGAAACAAAAACCAATCTCTTCCTACTATACAATCAGACCTGGGCCTTGTGCACATGGATACAGAGAAGGCAGAAACCATTGCGAAAAATTTAGAAGGGCAGTGTAGACCTGCATATGAAAACTTAAACTTTAACCACTTGTATAAAATTCATCATCATATCAGACACATACTTAAACTTTCTGATGCCTGTACTAATCAAATCATTCCTACTTCACCAGCAGAAATCTACGAGATCATTAAGAATGCCAACAACAAAAAAGCTCCTGGTCCAGATGGCATCACCAATAAAGTCATTAAACTACTACCCTGCAGAGTCATTGTGCACCTTACCAACATAATCAATGTAATCATTAGATTCCGATATTTCCCTTCCCTGTGGAAAACTGCTTATATAATCCCTATTCATAAACTAGGCAAAGACCCACCTCTACAAGAAAATTATTGTCCGATTAGTCTGATTTCAAACCTGGGAAAGATTGCTGAAAGTGTCATCCTCACCAGGCTCCAATCCACAATAAATATGTTAAATATCCTTCTATATGAGCAATTTGGATTTCGTCAACATCAACAGCACTCAACAGATCCATAGACTAACTGAATATATCACCACAGGATATAATTGGCATCAACTTACTGGAGCTGTCTTTCTGGACATGGCCAAGGCCTTTGATAAGGTGTGGCTTATGGTCTGCTCCACAAGCTCATGGCCTTTCACATCCCACTATAGATGGTACAGTTGATCCAATCATACCTCAGCAACAGATTTATGCAGGCCAAGATAAATGGAACTATATCTTCCAAGTGCCGCATTCTGGTTAGAGTACTGCAAGGATCTTTACTGGCCCCAATTCTGTTCTCGATATTTATGACAGATATTCCGCAGAACCCAATGTCATCTATCTTGGCTCTCTAGTCACCAAAAAACTTCAAGAAAATCTACAGATATTAGAAAACTGGTTCTCCAATTGGAAATTACAAGTAACCCCCTCGAAGAACATAGCCATGCTTTTCACCAGAAGAACAGTATCTCCTACAGGAGACATCTTCCTGTTTAACACCAAAATTCCTTGGAAAACAAGTCAGATACCTTGGTGCACTGCTGGACTGACCTTAAACTACCACATCAAGAATTCGTGTGCAAAGGCATCAAAAGTCATTGCCCAGCTCTATCCTCTAATTAACAGAAACAGTAAATTACACACCAGAATCAAACTGATGATTTATCCTATAATCACATATGCTTCACCAGCATGGAGCCATACTGTCGATACTAATATCCTCAAACTGCAGGGAGTGTAAAACAAGTGCCTATGTATGATTCTGAACTCCCCATGGTTTGTCAGAGATATTCAACTTCATCAGGACACTGACATCCCTTATATCTACTCTTTCCTTTAGTTTCTTGCAGCAAAGTATTTCCTAAAAACATCTACACATCCCAATCTAGTGTAACAAGCTGCTGACTATGATGAAACAGATCTCTACAAACACAAAAGACCTAAAGCCATCCTAATTTCAAGAAATCATCTATAATCCTTGCCCTCTCAGGGGGAGCATATTGCTCATAAACTTTTTCCTTCACTGTATCCATTTCCGATAGTGGGGAATATGAATATCATCAGTTTAAGTTTTTAAGATCCACAAGAAGGACCAACTTTTCCTTTTTGATTGTATCAGTTGCTTTCTCTAAAGCCTCAAAACATTCTCCCACTTCTACCTTAGTGGAACCTTCTGTGGGACCACAGAACAAATAAGTCTCAGTGTCCAGTTCTCTCATTCTGATATTTGCCCACATCACTCTACTTGATATTGCCTGCCATTCAAGAAGATTAGCCTCATATTTTGTGGTGAATACTATAGCTACTCCTTCTTTTCCTTGATTGTCATTGCCTGAATATAACATTTTGTATTTATTTCTTAGAAAGTCCTCACCAGTTTTTGTCTTTTTTTGTTTCAGTCACCGCTATTATGTGATCTGGTAATCATCCAGTTCCTCAACTAGCTCCATTTCTTTGCCATTCAGACTTATATTGATAGTACTGATCTTGAACTCTGGTGATGTTGAGTTGGGGTGTGTTTCAGGATTTGTTCCAGTTACTGAATTTTAGCTGTTTGCCCTAGTTCCCTGGTGAAAACAATAGGGGCATTGTTTAACTGGCCAACGTCCCAGCCAGCATTAAATTTGTCATGTTGTACCATCATTTTATATTGTGGTTTAAACCAATAAGAATACAATTTGATCAGCTAAATCCCAAATTGCCAGCCCATCCACATTCGTTCAGTATCCAGGAAGATATATCACAGGATGCACCATGAGAAGGTGAGGATTGGACTTTAGGTCAAAATCCCTGGTTGGTTCTCCACATTCCTTAAAAGGCTATGTGGAGGTCTACTCCCAGTTATACAGCTTTGACCCTTAAGCACCCCGCCTGATTTTAATTATGTTAATATTGATTGGATCTAAGAGATGGAATCAGAGAATAAAAATAATGAATTTCTTGAGTTCTTATAGGACAACTATCTTATACAATATGTAACGGAGGGCATACAACAATCAAGACTCTTAGATACGATCATCAGAGGATGTGAATGGAGTGTCTAATCTTGCCCCAGTTGGTAAGAGTGACCATGAGGTGAACACCTGGGTTGTATCCTGTCATGTGGAACTACAGAGCTATAGCCAGTTATATAGCATGGAAAGAGGAGATCAGTGAAAAGGAGACAGATCCTTCTTGGGTACTGTTCAAGAGCAGTCTGACTGCCAGAGGTGAAAAGGCTAAATAAAGTAGGAGTAAAATAGATGAATGAAGAGATTAAGCACGAAATCTTGAAGAAGAAGAGATGCTGTGGAAACAGCACAAGATGAATGCTGGTAATAATCAGTTGCAGAAAGAGTACAATGAGCAGGCCAGGAAGGTGACTCAGTTTGTAATGGCAGTAAAAGTGTAGTATGAGCAGATATTAGTTAATTAAGTGAAGAAAACTGCTAGTGAGTTCTTTTGGAATGTGGCATGTAGGAAAAAAAAAAACTAAGGCAAGATGATGTTAGTTAATGACAATGACAGATTGGTAACTGATGTTGTGTGTTCTGTTCTTCTTTTAACTTATTTTTTCTAAATTTTGTTTGCACCTTGGGTTATTTCAGCTTCGTTCCTCCCTTACTTGTCAATCCCTTAGTTACAGCTATCTATCAAAGTTCCCAACCTTTCTGTGGCCTACTCTTAATCGAACTCATGTGCAAATCTTTCAGACAAAGAGATTGCCCCAAGGTAGAGCCAATTCTCCCTAGCTGAAAATCTGAAGTCAACTCTTTTTTGGAATTAAGAAAATTTATTTGTTTAGCTGCGCCATCTTAATTCCTATACAATAGAATTAATATTGTCAGAGAGTCAGCCCACAGACTATTACACGATTTAGCAATCTAATACGAAAAAACTCTTATGATACTTATATTAATATTGCAGTCGTAACCAGTTTCTGCACTTTAACTTATATAGGTTCTATTCATAGCAAGTGGTGCATTGGCTTGAAGGATCAGACATGTATTTTGGGTAAAGAAAACATGAAAGTTTATTTATTCTAAGTAATAGTATAATCAAAAATTAATCAAAAATTATTTAAATGAAAAGTCTCTATAAGTAATGCTACACTAACAGACAATATCTATAATACAATCGGCATTTCACATTAAGGGACATTGGCAGAGCCGAGCTGTCTTAAACCCCCAACCGGCCACGACGTTGAGATAAATCTGGATACGAAGCTCTAAAACCCACTGAATAACATGGATAAGAAGTGCAATTTGGTGTCATTATTTCATCCACATTGGCCGGAGAGGTTAATCCCGCTCACTTATTACAGCCACGTATATGAATATCTTACTCTCTCCTCAAATATTAAGATATAACACATCAAATTAATCTAATGACAATGCTTAAAACAACACACTTCTAGAGCTACAAAGTTCTTGCTAGAAGATTAGGTATTAGAGTCCTGAATTCTATCAACAAGTCCGATCACAAGAAATTTTACACTATCGCTCACCCTGGCCTTAAATTACAATACAATGGACATAAAAACAAACTCTACATTACCGACCAGGTCAATCTTTCAGGAGACACTTCTCATCAGATCTTCTTGTAGGCTTCCTTCGGGTGGTTACCTTGTTCTGGGATCAATTGTTCCCCGTCTCAACTTTCTAGTGATTTCAGTCACGAATCACTTCTTTGTCTCATACTCGAAATTCTTCTGACGGAAAGGTATAGCTGGAGCTGCACGAAATTTCAACGTTTGCTGGTTGTCTCGTTGCATCGATGACAATGCTCGGACTTGGCCGCTACTTAACCGTATCGTCGCCGCTTGACCATCCTTCGTTCACCCGAATGACTTCTACTCGACTCCAACACCACGAGAAAAGGACCACAAGAGAGAGAGCTTGTGCCGCCAAACCTTTTATATTCCTCTGTGTCAGCTCTCCCTACTATGCCATCAATTGCAGATGCCACCCAAGCCTTTTTGCATACAGTATCTTCTCCTCTCTGTTGCGTCTCCACGTGGGTATCTCACACGTGCCTCGGACCTTGTATAGCTACTGCCTGGGGTCATGTTTATAATCCGATTATACAAGTCTGCATTTTGCTCTGACTTTCCTGTTACAATATTACTTTTACAATCTCTTATTTCTTGTCTATTATTTACAGGACCATTTATAAAATAATACATAGTAAAATACATAAAGGAACCATTATTACTATATTTACAACTTCGATTTTTACCTATTTACAAGTATTTCTTTTGGGAAACTTTGCATCCCAGTTAAATCCCGAATGAAATGCTTAAGGACAAATTAAGCCTTTCATTCCAGATTTAACAATCAGGATATTTCATTCTCATGAATGCAACTTCATGAGAAGCTGGAGTGTATAGAAGGTATGGTGGAGTAGGATTGACAGTGAGTGAGCAAGAGGAATATGTAGTTAAGAATTAATTGAGGTCCTACTGTCTCATTAACTTGATGTTAATGAGACAGTAGGACCTCACAATATATCACTACATCTTTAAAGAATGCTCCAGGGAATTACTAGCACATTTAGCAAACTTATTTAACACGAGTCTTGAAACAGGGCAAGTCCCAAAGGAGTGGAAAGAGGTGAAATTGTTCCACTTCAAAAACTGGAGGGGGATAAAACTGAGCAGCATGGGTTTGTTGGTGGGGGGGCATGTTTTTAGCAACCTCTTTATGTATTACAGCAAAGTGACAAATTTGCTGGATAAAGGAGATGCATATACAGTGCTATATTTGGACCTTTCAAAAGACCATTGGCAGACTGCCAGTGACACTAGTCAGTCAGATAGATGACTGCCTGTCACATTACCTCTACCATTATTCATCATCTACATGGATCATATTATGAATTAAAGTGGTATTAAATTCTCAGATGATGTTATACTCCTAAATAAATCTAGTATAATCCTGCAGGATTTCCTGACTAAACTGAATAAATGTGGTATGAAAATCAGCAATAAGACAAAGAAAACAGGCAGAAATGTTAAAAACATGAACTGCACCATGAATAATGGAGACAGAAATTTTTGTGAAGATGGCAAATGAAATTTGGAAACAGACAACAGAATTAGCAAAGTGGGTATAGTAGGAAGTGAACTGAATAAATTTTCCTGCTGGGATGGTAGAAAAAAGACTCAGAGGAAAACAATCTACATGAATCAATACAGTAAGAAGTGCCTTAGAAGACAGAAATATAAGATCTAATAATAATAGACACCGGACAGATAGCAGATTAATTCCGAGAAAGATTGTCGAGAGGAATTTAGTAATGATGTAACTTTTATGGCATGCAATTATAAGATCCTGTACATCCATGAGGATACATACCAGGAATTTGATGATGATTTTTAATATCAGACCTCCAAAACAGTCAAAATAATCATCACAAGAGGATCATATTACAAAAAAAAAAAAATAAATAAATAATCAAACTGTGCTTTAAATCCACTCATCACACTTTCAGGCAACACATTCTGCTCACCAATTACTCTTTGTACAACACTCCATTGCTCACAACCTCCTTAAAAAACTTCCTGAAAGCCTCTCTTGTTCTATCCTTGTCTCTCTCTACTCTTAAAAAAATCTACCCCCACATTAATATGGTAAAAATCCTTCGCCAAGTTACTTCTCATTCACATCCATGCACATTTTCTTCTCATATCCTGTACAAAATAAATTCCATATAAGTCGGCAGGATTCCCTGACTAAATTGAATAACTGAATAATAAATCTGGTATGAAAATCTGCAATAAAAAGACAAAAGATTAAAGATAGGCAGAAACATCAAAACCATCAACTGCATCCTGAATGGAGAACCCAAAGAACAAGTAAGACATTTCAGCTATTTTAGGTCGATTTTTAGTGAAAAAATTAAATATAGAAAGAGACAACAGAATTAGTAAAGATGGTATTGCAGGATTTTGGCTTGATTTATGTTTAATTGGCACAAAGACTACAATGGTCATACTGCCACCAAAACAAAAGTTTGCAGTAGTACACAAGGTTTAGAGAAAATTACAAAAAACAAAAATATTAAGCAAAATGATATTTACACATAGACAAAATGATAGCAAAGGCTACAGCTATGCACAAATAGTCAAAGACACACTAGTAAATAAAAGATAAATAAAGATTTATACTAAAATGCAGGGTGCTTAAGGGTCAAAGCTATATAACTGAGAGGAGACCTCCACACAGCCTTTAAAAGAATGCAGAGAACCGACCAGGGGTTCTGACCTAATATCCAATCCTCACCTTCTCGTGGTGCACCCTGTTAGGTATCTACCTGGATACTGAACAGATGAGTTGGCAATTTGGGATTTAGCCAACCAAATTGTATTCTTATTGGCTTGAACCAAAATTTCAAATGATGGCACAAGATGACAGAATTTCATGCCGGCTGGGGCATTGCCCGGTTAAACAAGGCCCCCCATTGTTTTCGCCAGGGAAACAGGGAATACAGTGAAAAGTCAGCTACTGGAACAAATCCTAAAACTTACTCCAACTCAACATCACCAGAGTTCAAGATCGGTAATATCAACATAAGAAGTCTGAATGGCAACAAAATGGAGTTAGCTGAAGAATTGGATAAGTACCAGAACGACATAATCGGGCTGGCTGAAACAAAAAAGACAAAAACTGGTGAGATCTCTCTGGGCAATAAATATAAAATGTTATATTCAGCCAATGACAATCAAGGAAAAGAAGTTGTAGCCATAGTACTCAATACTAAATACAAGGCTAATCTTCTTGAATTGCAGGCAGTCTCAAGTAGAGTGATGTGGGCAAATATGAGAATGGGAAGCAGACAATGAGATTTATTTGTGCCTATGGTCTCACCATGGTCCCCCCCACAAGGGCAAGGCTGACAGGACTGTAGTAGCCTGGGGGCCTGGAATTAAGGGGGAGACCATCTTGTCGGGTCGGCCAGCTAAATGAGACTAACAAAAGACAAAAATAAACTTGAAAATATGAATGAATATGTGCCGAGAGGGACTACTAGCTTTTACAATCATTTCCAACACATTATCCATCTTTTCAGACTTATGGTTACTCTTCTGAACTTCCCATTCGAAAGGATTTACTTTAGTTTTCGGTTTTCGTTCACCCGTCTCGCTTTCTATGCATGCCTTCGTTTCAATGCCACCATCACCGGTGCACTACCCTACTGGTGCCTTCGTTGCATATGCTATGGATGCTGAGAGAATTTTATTTTATTCATAAAAGAGAAAGCATTATTTGATAGTTTTAGTTGGCTAAGTTGATCTCAAGAAACTGAAAATTTTCTATAAAATTCTTTATTTGAGAAGAATTTGTCTTATTTGAATTAAAATTTTGCTAGTTAGTAAGTAAAAGAAAATATAAAGCTTTTTTAGTTATGATTTTTTGTATCAAACAAACTTAATTATTATTTCTTTTCAGATCATGAAAATTTGAGATATTAAAAACATTTAAATAAATTGCTCTCAAGCAAGCAAAGACGTTCTAATTAAAATAAATAAAACCCCAATGTCTGATTCAAAGTACAAACTGAGCTCAGAAGAGGAAACTAAAATTCAAGAGAGAATCGAAAGCATTGCGAGGTCGTCAATTCACAACCAAATTTTTCAAATCTTAAAACAAAGAGGACATAGTTCCCAGTACTGATCATAGTGAAGGTGGTGATAATGTTTGTGACATTGAAATCCAAACAGAATATCAGTGTCAAATCGAAACTCATAAGGCAGTCGAAAGTCAAGTGACTGTTACATGTGAACCTCTTGCAACAGAAGAAAAGGTCGCAATGTGAAAAACCTGCAGGAGTAACCCTGGAAGAATATGATACAGTTCATGCTTCAGTTGCAGGCCCTGTTGAAAAATCAGATATATAATGTGATGACCCTACTACTTGGCCCAGAATAATCTCAAAACAACATGCGGCAAGAGACAGAACGAATTATCAGCTTTCAGAATTCCAAAATATTTATAAGTAGCCATGAACAACTTAATCACCTTGCAATTTTGTGCATTGAAAATGATTTGGCTAAGCGAGTTGATTTTACTGACATTATTGATAAATTTGCATCGACAAAAGCTAGAAAATATACTTTGCAGTAATTTTGAATATTATTATTAGTTTGTATTATGTATGTTGGTAGTTTTTTAAATAAATATTAGTTTTGTATTATCATTTAAACTAATTGATCCTAAACCCTGTAGACTGTATAGCAATACATTGTCCTTAACCTGAGCAACAGGTAGGGGGGCCTGCTTCAGGATGTGGGTGCCATGGTCTCACAGAAGATTCTACTAAGGACCTTAGGTTCTACTTAATTAATGGAGAAATTTTTTGAAGCTTTAGAGAAAGCAGCTGACACAATGAAAAAGGAAAAGTTGGTCCTTGTTGGGGATCCAACTATCAGAGTAACATGATTGTCATACATACAAAAATGTTTTGGGAAAATTTGGAGAAATGAGCAAAGCTAATAATAATGGCAAATACCTGTTGGATTTATGCTCAAGAGATGGATTGGTTATTACTAACACCACGTTCCAACATAAAAATGTGCACAAATTCACATGGAGAGAAGAGGCAAGGAATAAGAAAAGTCTCATTGACAAAGTTATTGTTGATAGTGATGTGTTCTACTGGTGCAGGACACCAGTGTGTACAGAGGATTTTGAAATTGAACGTGATCACTATTTAGTCTTGAGCAGGATAAAACTGAATTTCATATTGAAAAGAATGAAATGTAAGAAAGTTTTAAAGTGAATAAAGGTTGAGCAGCTCTCAGATGTGAACTATAGACTCATCATCATTACGCATATCAAAGATTTAGGCCTAGCATGGCCTGTTCCGGTCTTAGAAGTAATCGTTGAATCGTTTAAGAGGACATCCTGGTTTTCTTTTTCCTAATGGCTTGTATTTTAAGGCTTGCTTTGGTAATCTTCCTGTTTTCATTCTTTGAACGTGTTCCATCCATTCATGTTTATATTTTTTAATTTTTTCTATTACTGGTTCTTGGTTTAATTGTTTCATAATTTCTTCGTTTCTTTTGATCAAATAGGATATACCTTGCAGTTTTTTCTCATAAACTTCATTTCTGCTGTTATTAATCTTTCTTTGTCTTTTTGTTTTATTGTCCAGATTTCGCTTCCATACATTAAGACTGGTAGGGCTAGTGTATTATATACTTTTAGTCTGGTTTGTTTTTGAACTAGGTTTGGTTTAAATATAGAGTTAATTACACCTGTTATTTTTAAATATTTTGCACTGTAGACTGACTTTTGCACTGTGAACTGTAGACTAAAATACACAAATATTAATCATGAAAAAATGAAAGAGTTTGAGAGCAGGAACCAAACCTTGGAGATTCAGTGGCAAGCCCTGAAGAAAACACCGATTGATTTAGGCAGATAGGCATGTAGTGAGGTTGTGTGCAAGGATAGAAAAATCAGAACTCTATGGTGGACAAAGGAAGTTAAAGAGGCAGTGAAGGAAAAGAAGAAACTATATCAAAAGTTCCTAGCAAATAAGTCAGCTTTTGCTCTTAGAGAATACAGAGACAAATGTAGGCTAGCTAAACACTGTGTAAAACTGGCTAAACAAAAGTCATGTCAGGACTTTGGCAAGAACATAGAAAATAAATATCAACAAGTTGGCAAGATATTCTGGAGGTTGTTGAAGAAGCTCAGAAATGGAGGAAAGAGTGCTGTAAAAGGAATTGGAGATGATAAATGTATAAAAAATAAAGTAGAAAAAGCCATCAAAAGCTTGAAATGTAGAAAGTTACAAGGTCAATTAGTTGATAATATGCACAAAATTAAATTAAACAATGTGGTATCTACATATGAACAGAAGTACAGTAGAGGCTACAGCAGCACACAAAGTAGTTGAGAACAATTTAGCATATAGTATATATCAGGGGTGGCCACAACGTGGCTCACAAACTGCATGTGGCTCGAGTCCATGTGTCATATGACTCTTCATGCTCTACCAGGAAAAAATAAACAAAAAGAGAAGAGAAGACAACAAAAAAAGAGGAAGAAAATAATTTGAAAATACTTCAAATAATTAGAATAATTTTAAAGTTGAAACACAATTATTTTAGTTACTTATTTACTAGTAGAGGCCCTTCCTTGTATCCATTTTCTTAGAAAGCTTCTTAAAATTAGGTGTGTAATTAGTCAAAGCAGTCAGTTCTTACAAGCTTGCTCAAATATTCATCATTTAAAACAGACCTATATTTAGATTTAATAAATTCAAGAGTTGAAATAGCACTTTACAGGAGTATGTGGTCCCAAAAATGGAGGTCAGTTTTCTGACAAATTTCTTAAGTGTCAGATAATGCTGGTCCGGAACTTGCTACCAAACCTCAATCATGGACATTCCACTTTGCTTCACCTAGCTTCAGTCCTTTGTCCTCTTGAAGTTCCAAAAGCTCCAATTCTGCAGCTGCAACATCCATCACAATTAGTTTTGAAATAGGAAAACTACACTCAAGCACATTTGTGAGGAAAGGATTTTCCAAAAAAGTGAATGTTGGCTTAAGTTCTTGAAGGTCACAAAATCAATTGTTGAGTTCTTCAGCCAGATCATTTAATTTGCTAAAATAAAATCCCATTTCTAATTCCACTGCTTGAGAATTTGTCAGTATTTTCTTCAAACAAATGAAGTGATTGAAAGATTTATTTTCCCAGTCTCTGGAAATGTTGAGGTTTGCTTTGGAAGCTTAGAACTGTCTGTATGAGATTGGTTATTAGTTTTTCTTTCCTTTGAAGTAAACTTTTAATACCTGTAGATGCTGGAAAACATTGGTGAAAAATGCCATGTCTAACAATGACTGAGTCTCTGAGATGAGGGAAAAATTTCTCCTTCTCTGTAAGAAACTGTTTGATTGGGTCTAAAAACAAAAATAAATTGTTTAATACAATGATAACTGAGAGCCACCTTACTAAGCAAAACCATGATATGTCATTAGGAATCTCTACACAATTCAACTCATCGAGAAAGCTTTTCAACTGCTTGAGTGTTTTAGATCTTGAACGAATAAAACTAACAATTCTTAGAACTACTTCCATTACGTGTTCAAATTTAAAACACTTAAGAACTAGATATTCCCTATGAATAATGCAATGTACAGGTAGGAAAGCAGGATATGATTCATCATTTTCAAGGAGCCCTCTCAGCCATTTACAAGGGCAGTCTGAAAAGTTCTCGGCCTAACGATGAAAAAACGAATTTATAATTTCAAAATTATTTTTATTTTTCAACATAATCTCCCTGAAGACTAATACATTTATTCCAGTGAAGCTCCAGCACCACTATCCTGTCCATGTAGTGGTTCTCAGTAACATCTGCAAAATATCCCTCTACAGTTGCAATCACCTCTTGATTCGAAGAAAAACGCTGACCAGTGAGGAAGAGTTTTAGTTTTGGAAAGAGATAGAAGTAAGAGGGAGCTAAATCTGTGGAATAGGGTTAATGTTCCAACAATTCATAGTGCAGATCCTTTAATTTTCCCATTGGCAAAACACTTTTGTAGGCAGGTGCATTGTCCTGATGAAAGATGATTTTTTTCTTCTGCAAACCAGGTCATTTCTCACGAATTTTTTCTTCTAGTCTGGTTAAAACTTCAAAATAATATTCACTGGTTACATACAAAAATATTTTGGGAAAATTTGGAGAAAAGAGCAAATCTAATAATGGCAAATATCTGTTGGATTTCTGCTCAGGAGATGGAATGGTTATTACTAACACCATATTCCAACATAAAAATATGCACAAATTCGCATGGAGAGAAGAGGCAAGGAATAAGATAAGTCTCATTGACTATGTTATTGTTGATAGTGATGTTTTCTCCCTGGTGCAGGACACCAGAGTGTACAGAGGATTTGAAATTGGAAGTGATCACTATTTAGTCTTGAGCAGGATAAAATTGAATTTCAGATTGAAAAGAATAACATGTAAGAAAGTTTTAAAGCGAATAAAAGTTGAGCTGCTCTCAGATGTGAACTGTAGGCTAAAATACACAAAGATTATTGAAGAAAAAATGAAAGGGTTTGAGAACAGGAATCAAACCTTGGAGATTCAGTGGCAAACTCTGAAGAAAACATTGATTGATTCTGCCAGAGAGGCATGTGGTGAGGTTATCTGTAAGGATAAAAAAATCAGAACTCCCTGGTGGACACAGGAAGTTAAAGAGGCAGTGAAGGAAAAGAAGAAAGCATACCAAAAGTTCCTGTCAAATAAGTCAGCTTGTGCTCTTAGAGAATATAGAGACAAATGCAAGAATGCTAAACACTGTGTAAAACTAGCTAAACAAAAGTCATGGGAGGACTTTGGCAAGAATATAGAAAATAAATATCAAGAAGGTGGCAAAATATTCTAGAGGTTGTTGAAGAAGCTTAAGAATGGAGGAAAGAGTGCTGTAAAAGGAATTAGAGATGATAAAGATGATAAAGAAAAAGATATCATTGAAGTATGGAGTAATTACTTTGAAAAACTGCTAAATGAAACAAGCAGTGATGACAGCACAGTGGTAAAAAACACTGACCAGGCATGCTGTCAGGAATACATATCCATACTAGAAGTAGAAAAAGCCATCAAAGGCTTGAAATGTGGAAAGGCAGCAGGAGTAGATGATATTCGACCAGAAATGCTGAAGTATGGTGGTATAAGAGTCTTACAGTGGCTGCACTGCATAGTTCAGAAAGCCTGGACAGAGGGACGAATTCCCGGTGATTGGAGTAGAGCTCTAATAGTACCCATATATAAAAAGGGAAATAAAACTGCATGTGAGAATTACAGAGGCATTTCCCTACTGAGTGTTCCTGGCAAGATCTATGCAAGTATACTTGAGAAACGGTTGAGAAGAATTGTGGAAGAAAAGTTTGGCGAAGAACTGGATTCAGGCCAAATAGAGGCTGTCAGGATCAGATCTTCACTTTACGACAAATAGTCGAGAAAGCATGGGAATATAACAAAGATCTGTATTTAAGTTTTGTCGATCTGGAAAAGGCATATGACAAGAGAGAAGCTATTCAATACGCTGCAGTTATATGGTGTCAATGGGGCATTATATCAAGCAATACTTAGTCTTTATTTGAGTTGTAAGTCAGCAGTTAGAATTGAAGGAAGTACAGGAAGATGGTTTAATGTTAAATCTGGTGTGAGACAAGGATGTACATTATCCCCTCTGTTATTCATTATCTATATGGATCACATTATGAAGGAAAGTGGTATTAAACATGATATCAAAATTGGAGATGTTAATGTCAGCTCTTTGCTTTATGCGGACGATGTTATACTTCTAAATAAATCTGCTACAAGTCTGCAAGACTCTCTGACTAAATCGAATAGCTGTTGTAATAGATATGGTATGAAGGTCAGCAATAAAAAGACAAAGACAATGAAAATAGGCAGAATCATTGAAAATGTCAACTGTGTTGTGAATGGAGAACCTGTGGAACAAGTAAAACATTTCAGCTATTTAGGCACGATTTTTACTGAAGATGGTAAATTAAATATAGAAATAGACAACAGAATCAGCAAAGTTGGTATGGTGGGAAGTCAATTGAATAAATTCATTTGGAATAAGAGAGAAATTAGTCGGAACACTAAATTAGCTGTATACAAGACAGTGTTCAAACCAGTTTTAACTTATGGATCTGAGAGCTGGGTCAGAAATAAAACACTTGACCAAACACTAGAGACCACAGATATGAGAGTCCTGAGAAAGATTATAGGCGTGAACAGATGGCATCAATGGCAATATCATATTAAAAAGAGAATATTAGGAAAGAACTTGACATTGTCAGCATCCAGGAATGCGTTAGCAGAGCTAATCTCAGGTGGTATGGTCACTTAAACAGAATGGGTGAGGAAAGATTAGCAAAGCAAGTGTTCTCTGCCAGGTTGGCAGCAAAACGACCCAGAGGAAGACCAAGATATAGGTGGATTGATACGGTACAAAGTACCTTAGACGAGAGAAATATAAGATCTGATAATGTTGGAGTCTTGACAAGTAACAGACTGATTTGGAGGAAAATTGTAGATAAGAAATTAATAAAGATGTAATTTTTTTCATGTAGTACTATCATATCCTGTACATCTCTTGAGGGTACATGGCAGGAATTTGATGATGATGATGAAGTGTTGCATTCCTCACACATACGTGGATTATCAGCTCTCAGTAAATATAGGCGGGTCAGATGACTGTGGCCTATGCAGAGCCTAGCTAGAACTACTACTTCTCTTCTGTTCCTATGGTGACTCATTATTATTAGTAAAAACAGCAGCACTGCCCAACAGAGATCTCTGCTGAATCATTAGTATAGATGTGCAAGAAATCAAAGTGAACTGCTCTATGGGCATTAAACAGTTGAAGGTAGACAGATGGGGGGCTGTATTCAACTTTTGTAGTTGACTGAGTGAGAGGTTGCAGGATGGGGTGTAAGTCTGCCAAGGTGTGTGGGAGGGGGATGCTGTTTTGTTTTGTACAGGTAGTGTTGATAATGTTAATGCCTATAGCTTCCATAACTTCTTTGATGTGCATACCAAAAGGACGAATGGCAGTCTGACATGTATGTTATTGTCTCATGATGTAGGGAAAGAGACTTGTCCATGGAGGGCGATCAGGAAAGGACTTTATTTTTATTACTCACACAAATATTTCTGTGTGAGTGATAAAGGGGGTTCCTTTGATTCTACATAAAGACTTTGAATGGGTGATGTGCAAAAGGCACCAATAGCTATTCAGATACCCTGATGATGGATAGGGTCCAACCAATGAAGTGTGTTCTTCCTTGCAGCACTATAAACCAGGGATCCATAATCAAGTTTTGAACGCACAAGTGCAAGATAAATGCATAGTAAAGAACTTCAATCTGCACCCTATTTAGAAGAGTATAGGGTGCAGAGGATATTCAATGGTTTTTTTTTTTTTTTTTGCGCTTTTCCTAAAGATGATGAATGTGCTTAGAGAATGTTAGTTTTCTGTCAAAGGTAACTCCCAGAAATTTACCTCCTGTACTACCAGGATATTAATTTGTCCCATTCTTAAATCAGGATCAGGGTGAAAGGTACATTTCTGGCAGAATTGCATACAGACAGTCTTCTCTTCTGAAAGCTTGAAACCATGATAATGAGCCCAGGAAGAGACACGAATGATTGCTTGTTGAAGTTGCCTTTCGATGACTCTCATATTGCAAGAAGGACAATAAATTGTGAAGTCATCGATATAAAGGCAATTGATTATTGTAGGAGGAAGCTGTTCAGTGATTGAGTTCACTTTAACAGCAAAGAGGGTAACACTTAAGACAGAGCCTTGAGAAACACCCTCTTCTTGGTAATATGGCTAAGATGATGCACTGTGCCGTGTTTTCCAAGTCACTTAACATGACTTGGAAGACACTGCTGGAAAGAAAGTTTTTAATAAAAACGGGTAGGTGTCCCTCTCAGACCTAGATTGAACAGGTCTTTTACCATATTTACAGGCTGTGTCATAAGCTTTTTCAACGTCTGAGAACACTGAAACCACATGTTCTTGTTTCGGAAAAGTATTTCTTATACATGTTTCTAAACAGATCAAATGGTCAAAGGTTGATCATTTGATCAACCTTTGACCATTTGATCAAATTGTCCTGAAAACCAGACAAGTTTGATCAACTTGTCTCGTTTTCAGGAGGTTAAGGGCTTACCTTTTCATGTTTATATTTATCAATTTGTTTTTTAGGAAAAATGGATGACCCTGGTAAAATATTCAATATGTCTGATGTGTTAGGGTTGGTTGGCAAGTTTAATTTACTTTCAGTGGATATCAAAGAATCCATTTCTTCTGTAGGGATGTCTGGTGGTTTATCTTTAAGTGATATCTCTGCCATAATTTCTTTGACAAGTGGGTTCTCATTGAATGGAACCATTTTTTGGAATTGTCTCTGGAGTAAGACCATAGGTTGTGCAATTGATGCACTCACAGAGAAGCACTCGCAATCACGAATTTCAGGTATGGGGAAATTATCAGATGATGGAATAGACATACGAGTTTGAGTTGCTGTTGACATTTTCTTAATTGTTACCTTCTCAGTATATGAGGATCTTAGAGGTCTCACACCCATCACTCCGTGTTCTTCAAGCTCTGAACATATCTCCTCATCAGGAACATCAAGGAGATCCCATTCTGATACCATTCCTCTACAGGAATTGAGTGTTTTATGAAGTGTTTATGTGACTGGTATGCCACCCATTGATGTTGCTCCTATTTCTCGGAATGTTTTTGATACAATGCTTCCACAAGGATATCACTAGAACGTAATTTCTTAACAGTTTTGTGAGATCCTGCCAGTTCTTCTAAAACCTTTGAATAAAGAAGTGTGACATTTTCCTTATTGGCTTTTCACCTATTGCATGGATGATCAAAAACACTGGTACATTTATATTAGTGTCATATATCTTTTTTTTTCTTGCTTCTGTTACAAAATGCTGTATCTAGAGTATCAGGTGAGACTTTGTTAGGGCCCCTAAAACATTTGAGGATGAAGCCACACTGACCAGCAAGAAATGACTATGCTCAGGAGCAGAACGCCAGGGCTTCTCCGGATGCTATACCAGCACTACAGCAAGCCTTGAATTCCAACCCTGGACCATGGAGCGAGAGACTTACTGCAACACCACTGACCCTTGCAGGCAAGTCCACTAGCTGAGTGATCCTGGTCGGGCTTTCTAGATGTCAAGGGTCACGCCACACGGAAAACACAGTGGCAAGGTGTTGGATCCTAGTAATGGCAGTCTGGAAGAAAGGATAGTAAAAAAGACTCAGAAGAAGTAGAGCAAAGAATACAGGAAGAAAGGTAAAGAAAAGAGAAAGAATGAAAAAGATAGTACCATCACTGAGAGGTCTCCTCCACCATGAACAGGTGCCCCACATGGAGCGGGAGGGGAGAGGGGTATTGTAGGAAGTCAACTGAATAAATTTATATGGAATCCCACTCTAAAAAAAAAGTATTTATCCTATGTATACTTAAAGCATGTGTAATGAGCAGTTGCATATGATACATAATAAAACATCAGATCCCTTTTATGTTCAAAATTTGCAGCATAAATGAATTAAGTTGTATACAGCAATGAACTTTATATCATGCTATTGAGAGATATATAAGAATAAGAATCTAAAGATGGTAAGAAAACAAACTGCAGCTGACTCTCACCATGGTGTGAGTGAATATCGATATCCCATATATCCACTCAAACTTCAAGACATTTCCTCTCAAAATGAGATCAAAAAGTCACAACTAGAGCTTACAGTTATCTATAGGATATTTACTATAGCAAACTATCTGTAGTAACAAACTATTCCTGTGATCTCTAAGAGTTTGTTACAGTTACAATCAACAGTATAAGAAATTTTAATAATTCAAAAATTACTCAATATTCGAATTATACAGATTTCATAATTGTACTACCTGTGCCTCAAAATCTTGTATGGCTAATCTTTGTACCTCTGCACTGCTTGATTTGGAATTTTTCAATAAATTAAACTCTGAAGTTAGTGTTGCTATTTGTGATTCATATTTTTCCTTCATGCACTCAGTCTGCTGATATAAGGAATCATGCTAGAAATAAAAACATTTCAAATTTGCTAATTGTGGCAATAACACAAGAAAAAAAATGGTATGATCAAAACATCAAATGACTAATTGTTATAATAAAATCAATATATTTAGGAAATAATAATATTCAAAGCAGTTCTTATCAAAATGTGAACATTTAATTGTATTATTGTTTTTAATGCACATTTTTGCAGCCAAGTTGACCAAATGGTTAGCGTAACCACTCTCCAACCAACAGGCCGCAGGTTCAAATCCCACCATAGATGCTTATGATTGTTATTAGGTGGAAGATGGATTTCATTGCATGGCATGAGACCACTGCCCCACTTATTGGAAGCCTGAAGTGGCTTGAAAAAGTTCCATGTTTGGTCTCTGGACTATGTAAAAATAAATTTTAAAAAATATAAAAAAAATATAAAATTGATAAAAACAGAAAAAAAAAACATTAGCCTACCCATGGTGCAAAATGTACTACAGGCTTACAAATAGCCTTTCATGGGTGGGAGCAACATAAAATAAAATATTATTCAACAAATAATCTTTTGTGCAGGAAGTAACTTCATGACTTTTTCTCTGTATACTGAAAATGGTTTAGCTTCATTGTTGAAATTAATTTTCCCTTAGTTATAACTATAAATTAAAGATACCAAGAAATTATGCACTAAGTTTAATCCTTGATCCAAGTGTAAGCAAACCAAGTTTGTGCATGAAGTATTTTCAGGACTGAGGCAACTCGTGCTAAAGGTGGTATGGTATGACTTCACATCACTTGCCTTAGTATCCCATAATGCAAAGCACATTTCCTTGGGGACATGTATAATGCTATGCATTATGGGAAGGGTCACTAACCAGACCAGTTTCAACCTTTATTGAGGTGAAAAAGTAAAGGGTTGCTCATCATAGGCCTAGAATAGTTAGTATAGGGATGCAAGAGAACTTGATAGTATTAGGAGGAAAAAAGACAGACAGGCAGAATGAGAGAAAAGGCCTCAACTCTTTTATATCATCATATAGGCAAAGGCTATCAGTTTTCCTTTTTCACCAATCTCATATAGATGAACAAAAAAACCAATTGAAACTAAAGCGCAAAGATGACTGATACCCAGGTGGTTAGCCCCATCTGGGTTAACCACCTTGAGTTGGCCTTCTCTGTCTGGGATTGCTCTCCAGTCATCCCTGCAATTGACTATAAGACTACACTGAATTAAGAGGATGGAACTATTTAAAAAACCTCTCATAGCAAGAATAGACAGAATTTTATCTCTCCCTGGTGAATATTGCATAATGTGGGTGGTCTACACCATCTAGTGATAAATTTGATATCTCCTAGAATGCTTTTTTCTAAATACAAAAAACATCTGAGTGAAACAATAAAATTTCCACAATACAATATTATAAAGCATTTGGATGTCATGTTGCTGGTTTTCAAATCCAACCTTCCATAAATGGTATTTTAATTCATTAATTATAAAAATCAAAATTCTCTTCCCATTGGTGACAGGTGGTGGGTGTAATAAAAAAAATAACCTGTTCTGTTATAAATAGTAGCATACCCAACACATTACATAATCTGTTCCAAATATGCAGAGCAAGAGGGCAGCTGTAGAATGCATGATCTACTGTTTCCAATTGGTAACAGATGTCACGGATTGGATCTCCGATGTTCAAGTACCTCCACCATTTGATGGCATTAACTGGAAGGCAACCATATGCAATTCTCCAAGATCCTTTCTGTTAGGGTACACTTAGAACTTCATCAAGTTATGAAACAAAATAATGTTGTCAGCACCCAACTGTAGAACTTCGCAGCGAAAGAGATTAAGGATTTCTTTATACCAAATTTTACTTTTTTTAATGGAAAGAATGTCAATTCCGGAGTGTTTGAGCAGTATTAGAGTTAAGCACAGAGCATTGTAATATTCAGGAACAATCTCAGCTTTTGGATTTTTCTAATCATTAACTCCAAATTGGGGAAGATGAAAACCCAAGTAGTAAACTGCATATGTGTGATTAGTTTGCAATATTTTATGGATTTTTCAAGCTGTATTTGTTTAAATAGCAGAATTTTAAGACTGGAAGTCCAAATCCTCCATGCTTCGTTGATATTTGAAGAAATTCCTTTTTAACTTCTTGGTATCGACTAAACCAAAAAAAATTGCACAGGTTACTATATAATTGCTTTTCTTCAGCTTCTGTGATGTCTGTAATATTTATTATGTACAACTGAGCAAGAAAGATTATGGCTTTAGAAGAAAAGGAGAGCAGCCCTATTTTCCAGTCTTCTAACATTTCCAAGTTCTTGTATATAAGTTCTTGGACTGGTAATATTGGGTAAGTGGAGAAGGGAATTCCAAGTATAATGAGGGGTTCTCTCCTATGGGTTAGTCCCAAAGGAATGCTTCCAAGATCCCATTTTCCATAAACTTTTAATTTTGTCTTGTCTGCATTAATAATTAATCTGCTGCTTTTGCTGAATTTTCCAAAATACCAAAAAATATATATATATAAATAAATATATATAAAATATACAATTCCAGTTTCCAACTGCTATGATGTAGTGCGCACCATATAAATATGGCTCCAATTCCTGGAAGAATTTTCGTCTAACTGTTCTATTGGATGGAACATAAACATTTATAAACCTTATTACACATCCAGTGTATTTCCAATCTATTGTCAAGATTCTCCCTTCTGCATCCCTTTGGATATTACAGAATGACCGAAGGAGGAAGGCAAGAATAAGAACTCCTACTCCAGCCCTGTTAAATCTTCCAAAGATCCAATAAGAAAGAAGTGGATATTTATCTGTTAAACTTTTTATATCTGCAGAAGTATGTTTCTTGGAGAAACAAAAACGTGATATTATGGCATAGCATAAGTTTCAATATAGTTTCTTGTTTAATTTGCCTATGGAATCCTCGTATATTTAATGAGGCAATGCAGAAAGGAGATGCTATGATTATTGAAGTGTCACTGGTAAGTCTTTAACTTCTAAATTTTGGATGAACCTGATGAGATCTTCAATCTGTGAAGAAGCAATTGTGTAACCTGCTTCTTGTAAACTGTTTTCCAGTTTTTAACAGTTGCTTTCCATTACTTCAATTTCATGGGTATCATGAAAACTGGATCTTTTCTCACGAATTTTTCATCGTCTGGTTAAAAGATCGGAATAATATTCCCCTGGTTATTGTTTTTTACCCTTTTCAAGATAATAAACAAAATGCCTTTAGCATCCTAAAACACCGATGTCATGACCTTTCCTGCTGATGGGACCGACTTTGACTTCTTTGGTGCTGAACAACCGGCTTCTGGCTACTGTTTTGACTGGTTTGAATTCTTGTGTGTAATGGTGAATCCAATACTGTCATATCCATAGTAATAAATCAACACACAAAATCAGTTTTATTCTTGTTAAAATGCTCCAAGCACTGTTCAGAGATTTTCATGCGAGTGCATTTTTGATCTGCTGTGAGCAAGCGCAACACCCATCTTGCGCAAGGGTTTTTCATTTGCAATTCTTCATGCAAAATATATTCTACATGTTCCTTTGAAATGCCTATAAGTCTCAGCAATTTCACACACTTTGACTCACCAGACATCAATTCCATATCGTGCACTTGATCAATGATTACTGGTGTTGTTATACTTTTTGGACATCCTTCACGTGGATCATCTTCAAGACTGGTACGGCCATGTTTAAACTCGGCAGCCCATTCCTTAATTGTCAAAAACAAAGGAGAAGAGTGCCCATAAACTTTTATGGACCTCAAACGAATTTCTTTTGGTGTTAAACCTTCTTTTACAAAGAATTTTATAACTGCACGATACTCAATTTTATCCATTTCAAGGGTCATCTACTTTTGCTTTAGACAGCTGTATAAAACAAACTAGTTGATAGAATAACTTGCAATTTCACATGGATGCTTATAACAGATGTATCAGCTTAGGGGAAAAAAAAAATCTTGCCAATAGCGTTGCCATCTATGGTCGGGGATGAGAACTATTCAGACCACCCTTGTATGATAAATAGAGAACTAGGGGCCATCTGTGGAAGTTATGTAAGAGTGTGGTATGGGTGCAGACCAGATTTTTTATGTGCAGAGTGGTGAGCGAGTGGAATGGATTGCCAGAATTGTTGGGAGTTCCCTGATGGTGAATGGATTCAAGGAGAGGTATGATAGGATTTGTGTGTATAATGGTTAATTTCCATCTCCCAAGATGAGTCTCTGGACTACATGGAGACGCCATAAAATAATAATAATAATTTTGAAACTGCCTGTAGAAGAAGCAATAAATGCAGATGAATGTATCTATTATATTTCTTTAATGGCATTTAACTCATAACATCACATAGAGACAAAATAAACAACACACCTTAGTTTTCCACTGCTTTAACCTGTCAATTTCTTCTTGCTTACGTGGATCATTTTCTGTTTCTGAATCTACAATCTAGAATTAAAACAACATTTTAATTTTCATGAAAAAGATATATCAGTTTAGATTCAAATAATGAGTTTCTCAATATGAGGTAAACAATCAAAATGATATTACTGAATGGTACACGGTTTATTTTTTAAACACCTGGATGGAAATATTTGCTTTCGGAACCTGTCAGAAATGAGGCCTTTTATCAAAGCTGAATTAACCATTCCTAAAGAATTCCCTGAATCTTGGAACTCTAGTTTTTCCCTCTTCAGGAGAAAGCCAGTGTTTGAAAATATGCCAAAGACAAGCTGACTGAGATTTGGAGTGCAGGGCAGATGGAGCAATGTCTGAACTGGATCTTTCATGATGAATCGCATCACATGATGTACCTTATAGAGTTCCTTGATAACAATACCCTGTACTCTGTGGTAGCCTCAAGATAACAGTAAATGCCAAATTATTTATTACTATCATGATTTTAGTTGCTTACATCATGTAGATTTTTTTTAATGAAAATCCTGCTCATGAAAGGTTGTAAACCTATAGCAGATACTGGGTGGGCTAAAGGTTAGATAATTAATAAATCCTAATCTGAGACAAAACATGATATTTTTAAACTCCATTTCAGGCTTCCAATTTCCATTTATGGATAACTTTGGTATCACTTCTGGGGTCTGGCTCCCACTGATGAGACCTCCATAAAGGTTGAAACCAGTCTGGGTAGTGGCCCTTCACATCATGCAGAGCATTATACATGTCAGTAAGGATATGTGCATTGCATTATGGGATACTAAGACAACTGATGTGATGTCATTAGCCTCCCGGTCAAGCAGCCCGGTCATGAAGTGACTTCACGCAAAAAACTTTGTTTCTTTACACTTGGATGAAGGATAAAATCAAGAATATAATTTCTTGGCATCTTTAATTTATGGGACTATTCAGTAGGACATTGTTTCAGGTGATAAAAATCATTTCACACCATAAGAACATTCATCAATATCAATTCCATCCCAAAGACTGTAAGAAGGAAGGCAGAGATGTTATCTGCTTGGTCAAAAAAAAAAAAAAAGTTGATATGTTTTCAATGAATTACAAATTTTCAAAAGTATCATTTAAGAAATGAGGATGCATATAGCAAAGCAAGTAATATACCAACTTCCATAATGAACAGATTCATGCATAATTACACACACTGAGCCCATGCTTTAGGAGTTATCAAATTCATTTCTCTAATGTGCCTAACACCACCACTGACCAGGAGTGATTCCATTATATTTCTTTATAAGTATTTTATCATGTCTTCATTCATATCTGATATTATTGCACATGCTATTTTCATTTTAAAACTGAAAGTGAAATTCAACAGGTTACTATTGAATTTCACTTTCAACAACTATCTTGATTAAAGTGTCTCAAAGTTTTCTTTAAACTGATCCAACTGTACTTTCATTATGCTGCCATTTGAGGTGCAGCAGACGAGAAGAAAAAGAATTTCTATTCTAGTTATAAACTTCAAAACTCAGAAAGGACATGCCAATTAGTGAAGCTATCTGAAGGTTGAATGTGTGAGTCCGAAGAATGTGATATGTTTTTTCTTTTTAACAAAATATCCGCACACTTTCATTTACATCTATTTTCATATCAAAAAGTAAAGCAACATTTTTTAATATTAAATATTTTATTATCAACATATATATATATTCCTTTCTTAAGAAGGATATATGTTGAATTACAGGACAGGAAATTTTGAAACCTTAGGAGAGAGCTTCAGAAGTTATTATGATGCCATGTATTGCAAGGATACAATGTCCACAATGTATGAGAAATGATGAAGATGTGCCTGGTGACAGAATTATCTGAATACATTTCCAGGGTTAGAAAAGCAAACAGGTTGAGAATTAAATGGATGAGTAATCTCATTAACCACCCAACTGGCCATGGTATATATTTATGGCAACCAAAACATGTATGTAAAGTGTAAATTAAAATTGCAATATGATTGACATTCCACTGAAATAACATAGATATGAATTGTAAGATAGTTGATACATTTCATACACAGACATAAGAGTGAAAGATAACAGTATAGTGGGAAAGATTGTCAGTGTGTTGCAGAGGTATGACAATGATGATTGTCATACCTCTGATTGTCAGCCAGAATCACAAATGGCATGTTAGCGGAGCTGTGTGAGGAGAAGGGAATACAGTTTGTGGATGTATGGCATATATTTGAGAGAAAAATGGAATTATACAGATGTGATGAACTGCATTTGAATGGCTTTGGAGTAAGTGCACTGGAAAAGCTGTTGCTAGATGGAAGTGCAGTGTTGGATGCCATCAAAAGATCAGAAGTAAGAGACGAAGTGAAAGGTGAAAGATCAGGAGAGCAGTACTGAAGAGACAGCATTAGTGTGAGAAAAGAGAGAGCAGGAATGAAAGAGGAACAGGGAAATGGGGGAAGCCTGGGTGGACAGGGAGACATGACATAGGAAGAGTGGATGTTGCAAGTAGTAGTGAATATATGTATGGAGATGATCAGCATAGAAATGGAATAGATCAGGATGTGGGTAAGGAAGTTGAGACTGAGCATATATATGTGGTAAGTGGTGACTGGGTATGGGCAGGTGTGGAAGGGAAATCACAACCAGCAAGTGGCTTGGGTGAGACTAGGTATAGACCTAAAAGTAAACTGACATGTTTATTTACAAATGCCAGAAGTATCAGAAATAAGGGAAATGAAACAGTTTCGCTAATCAAGTTTATTCGCCCCCAAAATCACTGGAATAAGTGAAACGTGGTTGACTGAAGATAAAATCCTAATGGGAATAGAAATGACAAGGGAGGGGGAGAGCTGCTGATGATAGCAGGGGAATTATGTCCACACAAGGTATACATGAAAGAGAGAAACAGTGGCAATGGTTATGAGTCAGTGTGGTGTGAGGTGGAAGTTAACAGGAAGACAAATTTAGCTGGATGTTGCTATAGGCCAGGAAATGTGGAGGTGGTGATGAAGAAATGTATAAACAACTTGGGTTAGTGAACAAAGGAAGAGTAATTATTAAGGACAATTTTAATAATGGCAGTATAGACTAGAATGATGAGACAGCATTTGGGAATAGGAAAAATGAATTTCTTGAGTTCTTGAGAGACAATTATCCCATGTAGCATGTAAAGGAAGGCATGTGAGGATTGAGAGTTTTAAATCTGATCATTTCATCAGAGGATGTAATTGTGAGTAGGGTTTTGCACTTTCCTCCAGTTGGTGGAATATAGTTATTCATATGCAGACATATGTGAGGAAAGGATACAGGTGGAATTATAAGGCTGGTGATTATGACAAGCTTAGGAGACAGATTGAAATAGCATGGAATGAGGGATTGAGCGGTAAATACTGTTTGGGAACTGACAAAGAAATACATAACAGCATCAATGTGTTAATGTATTCCAAAAGTCAAAAGTCTGAATAAGGTAGGTGTAAAATGGATGAATGAGGGGTATAAGCATGAAATCTGGAAGAAGAAGGCACTTTAGACGCAGTACAAGATGAATAATGGTAATAATCAGTTACAAGAGCATACAGAACAAGGTAGGAGAGTAACTCAGTAAGGTCACTGATATTCGACTGAAATAACATAGATATGAATTGTAAGATAGTTGATACATTTCATCCACAGACATAAAAGTGAAAGATAACAGCATAGTGGAAAGGCTGTCAGTGTGTTGCAGAGGCATGACAATGATGACGTGAGATGGAGAGCCAGAATCACAAATGGCATGTTAGCGGAGCTGTGTGAGAAGGGAATACAGTTTGTGGATGTATGGCATGTATTTGAGAGAAGAATTCCATTCTTCTCTCAAATGTGCAGTATGAGCAGATATTAGCAAATCAGGTGAAGAAAAACAACAGATAGTAAGTTTTCTATCTATGTGGGAAGTAGAAGAAAGAATGATTATAGTAAGACGATGTTAATGGATGAAAATGAATGACAACTGCTGCAGAAGACACTGTTGAAGTTCAGCGATCAATTTATTAGGGCGTTTCATCTTCATCAGGGTAAAACTAAGTGTAGAGGAGATAGGAGAGGATATTAGGACATAGGAATTGTTCCCCTGCATAAAGGTGGTGACAAGGTTGTGGCTACAAATTATATATTGTGTGCAATAATTGTCATATGGATTACTGTGCACAGATCGGGTTACTATGTTTTCATGATGATGAGGATATGTTAGAAAGGATCCAGAGAAGATTCACAAAGGTGGTCAGTGGTCTTTGGAATGTGGAGTACGAGAACATATTGAGAGAATGTCAACTGCAAAGTCTTGTGAATAGGAAGAAGAGGGATGGTTATGATTGAGACATATCAGCTAGTCAGGGATTGTTATCAGGTTGACATGGAAGATATCTTTCAAAAAATGGAGAGGGAGGGAGGGGGAAGGTAGAACAAGAGGAGTGAGGAGAAGGTTCTTTACATGGAGAGTGGGTGGTGAGTGGAATGTAATGCCTGAGTCTGTTGTGAACGTAGACAATGAATCAGTTTAAGACATGGTTAGATGAGCTTAGTGTGTAATAGTGTGTACATCCCATGATGAATCTCTGAATCCACGGAGGGCAGATATTAATAATAATAATAATTCAGGTAGTTAAACAAGAGCTTCAGAAATATCTATGATTAACTACATGAGTACTATAAAGTACAAGCTAAAAGAGTGACAAATATGGTAAGACAAACAAAATCTTATTATAAGAAGCAATTAGTTAAGTAAGATAAGGGTAATAAAGTAGAGATCTATGAAAAAAAAATCTCAGACTAGAGATAAAAAAAATTTCAACTTTGTTCTCAGCCTTTGCAAAAGTTGCAAGAAAACAGTAAACACCATATCTGACTTTGAAAAACAACATTCAGAAACTTGTTTGTCCTAAGCTCCCTTACATAACCATTGGGTATCCCTTCATGCTTCTACTTCTCTCACCTATCTAGTGACAGATCATCCTAACATGATAGTTAATAACATCACTCTTCTCATGTACAGATGACCTAGACAAAGGTCATCTATACATGAAACCAACGGTTGTTGGTTTCAACTACACATAGATGACCAATAACTTCTTAGGTCTTGATGGTATTTCTGCACCCTAAATTATGCTCAAAATTTGAGCTCTGGAGCTAACCCATCCTATATTATATCTTACAGCATGGAAGCAAGCCTATTTTAAAATAATATTTTTTAAAAAAAGGGAAGGGGATAAAAGATTATCACTCTCACAAAAGTAGTGGAGAAAGTCACCTAATAGTCATGTCTTCACCACTAGGAGTTCCATAAATCAATCACCTTTTATTGCTTTAAGATAAACCTACTCATGAAAGGCTGTAAATCTCATCAGTACACAGATGGGTGAAATTAAGCTGGAACTTGAGATATAGCCTAAACATGGTACTTTTTCAAGTTCCTTCAGGCTTGAACTAGTGTTATCTAAAGACTCTAACAAATATCCATAACACAGTAAATTTTGAATCCACAGCTTGTAGGATGAAAAGCAGAGAAGCTATCAATCAGACAATCTATTACTAGCCTGGATTCCATCATTCTCAGTGGATTAGGGGAAATACTAGACTGAGCGTAGTAGGAATTACACTCTTAGTATATGGTTTGATTGGTAGCTTCTATGCTATTCATTCTATAAGCTGTGGAATCAAAACTACTGTGTTGTAAATAGAAAGAAAGCTGGCCACCAACTTACAAAGGATGTAAGGTAAACATTTAGGCATTAAACCCTCTCAGCTGGACATAGTATGGCTTTCTTGGTTATTGTTATTGCCAAGTTCTCTAGACAAGAAATTATATAATACTAGACAAGATTTTTTTTTTTTTTTCAATCCTTTACCCATGTATAAGCAAACAAAATTTGCACATGGAGTATTTTCAAAACTAAGCTGGCTGTTGGCTTTACATCAGTTGCCTCAATCCCATAATACCAGCACACACTTCATTTGCTTATGATTGGGTAAAGTATTAAAACAATATAATTTCTTGTCTTACTATGCCAACAGAATGTTGAATATTCATGAGTAAATAATGCTTTCTGGAAGGAGATACAAGACATCTCTCTCTCCTTTTCTCCAAGAAAGATTTTTATAGATGCATAGAGTATTTTAATAATATTACATCAAGCTATTAAACACAACATTTACATTAAAACAAACTAGCCATACAAAAATCATTTTATATACTTTTGTTTGCAATTCCAGAAGCATTTTCTGAATATTATCCTTTTCTTCTTGCACAGCTATCAGTTCAGTCTGCAGTTTACTAGTTGCAGCAGTGACCATGTTTTCACTCTTTATCTGCCACTGTTCTTCAAGTCCTTTTTTGATTTCTGTTAGCTGAAAGACAAAGGCTATCAGATTCATACCAAGTGCAGGGTAATTTTGTTTTTAATTAAATTGAGAAGTTTTGATATCTAAGTACAGATGCATTTTACATTTTTCAAATCAATTTTAATGAAAACATTTACACATAGACAAAATTAGTAGCTATGCAAAAACTTTAAAAATACAATGCTCTTTTGTTCTGCTTAGATAGAGGTTATGTTCTGCCAAAAGCAAGAATTGAGAAGGAGGAGAGAATAAAAGATGATTCTAATTAAAAATTACAAAAATATAAATAATTTAATAACTATTAAGTGCAAATTATATGAGTACCATTCAATTAACATTATCAGGAATAGGTACATACTACAAATGCAATCATTATACTAGTAGCTGAAGCTGTAATGGTGTAATTAGTTGTTAAACAAATATTTCAGGCTGCATTGCAGTGGAGCGCTCAGGATTTAACCTTTGGGGGGGGTGAGTTGAGTAGATGCTTTGCGAATACACACTACGTATCGCATATGACCTATGACTGAACATCTGCAGTGATCACTAATTCATAAGTAGTATAGAAATAGAAGACATGACACAACATAAATAAAAAAATGAATTTTAATTAGGAAAACATTTTTGGAAAATTTTCTAGTGTTTTTTCCTTTTCTTTGTCCATGCCCCCCTTCCCTCCCCCTCTGGGTGCGCCACTGCTGCACTGTGTTGTTTTGGAGATGATTTTAATTAGCAATCTTGAGCTTTGAATTTTTCAAAGGTACTGCCTGCCATATCTTTACTAATATCACTCCATCATCCGTGTTTGCACTATCAGGATGTTTCACTATCTCTTCTAAAGAATGAGTTTTTCAAAACATAAGAGTAAAAATGAAATATTTTCACTCCGCATAAAACTATTCCATTCCACAATTAATCTTAAGATTAATTGTGGAGTGGAATATAATGGTGAGTATATACTTTTCCATGATTTGTTATGGCAATAATTCTACAGTTTCTGCAGTCCTTTTTGCTTACTTTTTGGTGAATGAATATTAGAACTGACCTCGTCCATTCTTTTCATGCTTTCCATTCATTCCACACAAGTTGCCCACCTGTCTCTTTGGTACTGATTCCAAGATTACTTCCAAGTTGTTATAGAATAACTGTTTCTTCTTCAGTCTTTTCTAAATTGGACAAAAATATCTATACCACTGTGATGTTAAATGATCTTGATATAAATCTTGCATTATCATTATACTTGACAATATTACCATTATACTTGACAAAAATGCTATTATTGTTAACATCTATAATTTACTTTACCATTAGCAAACACAAGTGTACACCACAAGCAATGAGATAAAATCTCCAGCTTCATTGAACCTACACCTGAAACCCATAGCAAATGCAAGCTTACTGTGATCATGTTACAGAAATCATACATGTTGGAATGAGAGCTTCCATACTCCACTCAATTCAAAATTTTTAAATTTTAAATTGACAAGGCAGTTCAAGAAATAAGATTGCATACTGCAAGTGGATTGAGACAAAATCTCCAGCTTCATTCAGCCTACACTGAAGCCCACAATAATTTGAATACAGAAACTCAACTCATGCATAAATAGCAATCATGCTTCTAGTCTCTTGCAAAGAAACCGGAAAGCATAATGTTACATGCAATGATGACTAACATTTTCTATACATCTGTGCTCTCACCTCTCTCTCACCCAGGTATTATTATTGCAAGAACATATGAAGACAAAGTTGACTTCCATGCTTCATTCTTCTCTTCCAACTCCTGCACATATCAAAAAGGCAAACCATCAATTACATCAATGAACAATGTATAAAAGGGATACAATACAGCCTGCAGGCTAGATGTAGCCTGTTCAAGGATTTAATGTGGTTCTCAACACACTCAATAAATATAAGAAAAAATAATTGTTTAATATTAAATGCTAGCTTGGTTGGCCAAATGGCTAGCATATCCGCTCTCCAAAACAACAGGTTGTGGGTTCAAATCTTGCTGTGGACATGGACATTTGTGATTGTCTTTAGGTTGGAGATGAATTTCATCGCTACGTATGAGACCGCCATCCCACTAATTAAAAGCCTAAAGTGGCTTGAAAAAGTTCCAAGTTTGGTTTCTAGAGCAGATCTTCAAGACTGTAAAAATAAATTTAAAATAATAACAAATATATATATACAAATATATAATAAATAAATATATATATATTGAAATATATTTATATTTATTTATTATATATTTGTGTTTCAATATGAAATTCAATTTTATCCTGTTCAACACTAAATAGTGATCGCTTCCAATTTCAAATCCTCTGTACACTCTGGTACAGAGGATTTGAATTTTTCTCCCTGGTGTCCTGCACCAGGGAGAAAACATCACTATCAACAATAACATAAGCAATGAGACTTTTCTTATTCCTTGCCTCTTCTCTCCATGTGAATTTGTGCACATTTGTATGTTGGAACATGGTGTTAGTAATAACCAGTCCATGTCCTGAGCAGAAATCCAACAGATATTTGCCATTATTATTAGCTTTGCTCTTTTCTCCAAATTTTCCCAAAATATTTTTGTATGCCTGACAATCATTTCCTATTCTGCTATTCAGATCACCAACAAGGACCAACTTTTCCTTTTTCAATGTGTCAGTTGCTTTCTCTAAAGCATAAAAATTCCTCCACTTCTACCTTAGTAGAACCTTCTTTGGGAGCATAGGCACAAATAAGTCTTATTGTCCAGTTCTCCATTCTCATATTTGCCTACATCACTCTACTCGAGACTGCCTGCCATTCAAGAAGATTAGCCTCGTATTTTGTGTTGAATACTATTGCTACTCCTTCTTTTCCTTGATTGTCATTGCCTGAATATAACATTTTGTATTTATTGCTCAGAAAGATCTCACCAGTTTTTGTCTTTTTTGTTTCAGTCACCCCTATTATGTCGATCTGGTACTTATCTAATTCCTCTGCTAGCTCCATTTCTTTGCCATTCAGGCTTCTTATGTTGATAGTACTGATCTTTAACTCTGGTGATGTTGACTTGGGGTGTGTTTTCAGATTTGTTCCAGTAACCGAAAACAATGGGGGCCTTGTTTAACAGGCGATGCCCCAGCCGGCATGAAATTTTGCCATGTTGTACCATCATTTTTTATTTTGGTTTAACCAATAAGAATACAATTTGGTCGGCTAAATCCCAAATTGTCAGCCCATCCTCGTTCATTCAGTATCCAGGTAGATACCCAACAGGGTGCTCCACGAGAAGGTGAGGATTGGACATTAGGTCAGAAGCCCTGGTCGGTTCTCCACATTCTTTAAAGGGTATGTGGAGGTCTCCTCTCAGTTTTATTGCTTTGACCATTAAGCACCCTACATATATATATATATATATATATATATATATATATATATAATTGATAAAAAATGGAAAAAAAAATCCTTAGTCCATCCACAGTAAAAGTGTGCTATAGGTTTACTAATAACTTTTTGGTGGGTGGGTGGGTGGGAACCACATTTAAAAAATGAATTAAAAATCCATACATTCATATATTGTTATTGTTGATGTAAATAAATATTTTTTTTTTTTATTAAGGAAGAAAGTTTATTTACATTCCTTGTACCTTAACAGAAAACTATAGCACATATGCTAAACAAATATTAAAATCTGATTGATCAGTTTCTCAACTTCACGCAAGCAACAACTGCATGAAAACAATCCAGTATTTTATGATTAGTATATATGGGTACTCTTGTCACCATGTTGTCGCCACATCTTATGGTCAAGTCACAGTGAATATTACATGTGTTTTTGTATGTGTTATTCCATGTCTATGTAACTTTGTGATAATATTTTTGTTCAATTTGTAAAGCAATTACTTTTAAATATTATAGATAATTTATCCCTAAATATGGATAAAAATAAAAGAAAAACTGATTTCAACACTAATGAAAAGCAAACATTGAGCGTCTTCTTATCTCGATTTTTATAATCTTCTTGATCCTAAGAAATACAAATGTTTAAGAAGAGAATCATCAAAAATTGCATCATTCTATTGGAGCACATATGTACTGGAATAAACGTCTCATGAAATTAAACAAGTCATTACTATGTACAAATCTCAAAGATGCAAATTTGAAAAATTGTTGGTTAAAATTTCTAATCAAAATGCAATACAAAATCACATATGCTCTTCTCTACAAAATGATTCTATAAGCATTTAAATTCAAAACAAACATCTAGGTTAGGTTTGGCTGTGCTGCCTGAAATTATGATCAATACAACTAAGACTATGAAGCCAGTGTATGTCTTTTAATTGAATGTATTATTCTGGCTGATTTGCCTCTTTTGCAGGATGAAAACCACGAGTTTTCAGCAGGGAATCTTTTCACATCCTTATGAGACTGGTAAATTCATCTTCAATTTAAAAGCCTTTATAAAGGTGCTTTGGGTTATAAGATGAGTTATGAAACCAGGTGTTTCCAACAAAAGTTGGAATTATTGTTACCAACTAAGCAAAAGAGGCTCAGGAACCATTTGGGCAGCATGACTTATAAAAATAAATACCTTGACAAATAATGATTAGTAGTTGACAATAAAGTCAATTTAATATATTTTGTTATTCTTTTATAATGAATACATGAAAGGAAAATTAAATAAGATATTTATTATCATCATCATCTGCCTACCATGGAGTCAGAGACTCATCATGGGAGGTACACACTATTGCACATAATGCTCATCCAACCGTGCCTTAAACTGATTCAACGTGTCTACGTTCATAACACACTCAGGCAATGTATTCCACTCATCAACCACTCTCTATGCAAAGAACCTGCTCCTCACTCCTCTGTCACACCCTCCTTATACAGTTTCCAGCGATGGCCTCTTGTTCTACCCCCCCCCCACTGTATGAAAAATCTCTTCCATGTCAACCTGATAACAACCTCTGACTAGCTTATGTCTCAATCATATCCCCCCCCCACTTCTTACTCCTCTTCACAAGGCTTTGCAACTTAACATTCTCTCAATATGTCCTTGTACTCCACATTCCAAAGACCACTTACCAACTTTGTGAATCTTCTCTGGACCCTCTCCAACATATCCTCATCACCATGAAAACCTGGCTACCAAATCTGTGTCTACCAGATCTACAATAATCTATATGAGGCCTGATCAAGGCCTTATACAATGGCATCATAACCACTCTATTTCTGCATGTCAGGGTCCTCCACATCATTCCCATTATCCGATGTGATGTCTTCACAACTTGTGTGATGCGATTCCTGAATTTGAGGTCCTTGTCCACTACCACTCCCAGATCTCTTATTTTCTCTACCTCCTTTAAAGTTTCCCCACTGTGTATACTTTGCATTCCATCATTTCTTACTAAATTTCAAAACCTTACACTTTTCAACAGTGAAATGACAGTTCTACTTACCTGCCTATTCATGCAATATATTCAAGTCATCTTATAAGGACATAACATCTGCTTAACTCTGCATTGCTATCCCCAGTTTCATCATCTGCAAACAGCTGTATATCAACAGTTAAACCAATCCCAATATCATTAACATACAAACTGAACAACAGTGGTCCCAAAACTGACCCATGCGATACACCATTAGTGATCTTCCTTTTTTTGGGGTACTGCATCCTCATATACAATGTTCAGATACCTATCTGACAGTCAATCACTGATCCAAACTCAGAAGTCTGTTATCCAATCCCATCAGTTTCAATTTATTTAACAGTTTGTTGTGTGGCAGTCTATCGAAAGCTTTTGCAAAATCCAAGTGCACCACTGTATATACATCTCCATTGTCCAAGCTATTTGCCAAATAATACAAATAATAGCATTGTTAAATAATACATAAGTAAGTTAGTAAAACATGATCTCCCTTTAACAAACCCATGCTGATAACCACAGAGAATACTGCTGTTATCAACCCATTTGTGTATCCTACTTCTCAACCAATCTATCCAGTACCTTCACCACAATTCCAGATATGCAGATTGGCATATGATTAGCCAATTCCATGGAATGTTCCAAGGAATTAGTCAATGTAACCACCAATTCCCTGGGACATTCCCTTATGATGTGTGGTGATAAGTCATCAAATCCTATCACTTTATTGACATCAAGGTTATTTAATTCCTCAAATACCTTCTGCTCACTCACAATCAAGTCATCCTCTCCTATGCCCTCTACACTTAGGTTCTTCATGATTCTGCCCTGATCAGGATGAAACACCCTTATAAACTGATCCCTGAATACTTCAACGATGTCTTCTGCAGACATTACCAGTCGACCATTTTCATCCATTAACATCATCTTCCCATAATTATTCTTCCTTCTACTTGCCACATATCTAAAAAATTCTCTGGGATTTTCCTTCACCTAATTTTCCAATTTCTGCTCATACTGTACTTTTGTTTTCCTTACTAACTGAGTCATGCTCCTGGCTTATACTTTATACTCTTCATGTAACAGATCATTATCGTTATTCATCTTGTACTGCCTCCAAAATACCTTCTTTTTCCAGATTTCATGCTTTAGCTCCTCATTCATCCATTTTGCAATTACTTTATTCAGACTTTTTGGCTTTCGGAATACATTGATGCTGTTATGTATTTCATTGTCAATTCCCAAGCAGAATTTATTTCCTCACTGTTCAATTCCTCATTCTATGCTATAGCTCCAAGTTGTCTTCTAAGCTTGTCATAATCACCAGCCTTATAATTCCATACATATCCTTTCCTCACATAAGTCTGCATATGGCTAGCCACAACCCAGGCGATCACTTCATGATCACTCTCACCAACTGGAGGAAAGTGTGAAACCCCACTCAAAATTATATCCTCTGATGAAATGATTAGACCTAAAACTCTTGATCCTCGTGTGCCCTTCTTGACATACTGCCTAAGACAGTTATCTCTCAAGAACTTGAGAAATTCATTTTCCTTATTCTCAAATGATATGTTTTAATTCCAATCTATACTACCATAATTAAAATCACCCATAATAATTACCCTTCCTCTGTTCACTAATTCAAGTTGTTTATAAATTTCTTGATCACCACCCTCCACATTTTTGGGCCTATAGCATCATCCAACTAAATATGTCTTCCTGTCAACTTCCACGTTATACCACACTGCCTTATAACCATTGCCACTATTTCCCCCTTTCATGTCTACCTTATGTGAACATAATTCCCCTACTGTTATCAGCAGCACTCCCCCCCCCTCCTTTCCTATCCTTTCTATCCTTGAGAAAAATGCTGCATTCTTCCATTTCTATCATCATCAAATTCCTGCCATGTACCCAAAAGGGTGTACAGGATATGATAGTACTACATGAAAAATTATATCATTACTAACTTCCTATCCACAATTTTCCTCCAAATCAGTCTGTTACTTGTCAAGACTCCAACATTATCAGATCTTATATTTCTATCGTCTAAGTCACATTGTACCGTATCAATCCACCTATATCTTGGTCTTCCTCTGGGTCGTTTTCCTGCCAACCTGGAGAGAACACTAGTTTTGCTAATCTTTCCTCGCCCATTCTGTTTAAGTGACCATACCACCTGAGATTAGCTCTGCTAACGTACTCCTGAATGCCAGCAATGTCAAATTCTTTCCTAATATCCTCGTTTTTAATATGATATTGCCATTGATGCCATCTGTTCACACCTATAATCTTTATCAGGACTCTCATATCTGCGGTCTCTAGTCTTTGGTCAAGTGTTTTACTTCTGATCCATAAGTTAAAACTGGTTTGAACACTGTCTCGTATACAGCTAATTTAGTGTTCCGACTAATTTCTCTTATTCCAGGAATTTATTCAATTGACTTCCTACCATACCAGCTTTGTTGATTCTTTTGTCTATTTCCATATTTAATTTACCATCTTCACTAAAAATCGTGCCTGAAAGTATCTGAAATGTTTTACTTGTTCCACAGGTTCCCTGTTCACAACACAGTTGACATTTTCAATGATTCTGCCTATTTTCATTGTCTTTGTCTTTTTATTGCTGACCTTCATACCATATCTATTACAACAGTTATTCAATTTAGTCAGGGACTCCTGCAGACTTGTAGCGGATTTATTTAGAAGTATAACATCATTCGCATAAAGCAAAGAGCTGACATTAACATCTCCAATTCTGATATCATGTTTAATACCACTTTCATTCATAATGTGATCCATATAGATAATGAATAACAGAGGGGATAACGTACATCCTTGTCTCACACCAGATTTAACATTAAACCATCTTCCTGTACTTCCTTCAATTCTAACTGCTGACTTACAACTCAAATAAAGACTAAGTATTGCTTGATATAATGCCCCATTGGCACCATATAACTGCAGCGTATTGAATAGCTTCTCTCTTGGCACCTTATCATATGCCTTTTCCAAATCGACAAAACTTAAATACAGATCTTTGTTATATTCCCATGCTTTCTCGACTATTTGTTGTAAAGTGAAGATATGATCCTGATAGCCTCTATTTGGCCTGAATCCAGCTTGTTCTTCACCAAGCTTTTCTTCCACAATTCTCAACTGTTTCTCAAATACACTTGCATAGATCATGACAGGAACACTCAGTAGGGAAATACCTCTATAATTCTCACATTCAGTTTTATTTCCCTTTTTATATATGGGTACTATGAGAGAGCTCTACTCCAATCATTGGGAATTTGTCCCTCTGTCCAGACCTTATGAACTATGCAGTGCAGCCACTGGAAGAATTTTATACCACCATACTTCAGCATTTCTAGTTAAATATCATCTACTCCAGCTGCCTTTCCACATTTCAAGCCTTTGATGGCTTTTTCTACTTCAAGTATGGATATGTATTCCTGACTGCATGCCTGGTCAGTGTTTTTTACCATTTGATATCCCTGCTTGTTTCATTTAGTAATTTTTCGAAGTAATTACTCAATACTTCAAGGATATCTCTTTCACCTGTTTTCATGTCACCTTTATCATCTCTAACTCCTTTTACAGCACTCTTTCCTCCATTTCTAAGCTTCTTCAACAACCTCCAGAATATTTTGCCACCTTCTTGATATTTATTTTCTATATTCTTGCCAAAGTCCTCCCATGACTTTTGTTTAGCTAGTTTTACACAGTGTTTAGCATTCTTGCATTTGTCTCTATATTCTCTAAGAGCACAAGCTGATTTATTTGACAGGAACTTTTGATATACTTTCTTCTTTTCCTTCACTGCCTATTTAACTTCCTGTGTCCACCAGGGAGTTCTGATTTTTTTATCCTTGCAGACAACCTCACCACATGCCTCTCTGGCAGAATCAATCAATGTTTTCTTCAGAGTTTGCCAGTGAATCTCCAAGGTTTGATTCCTGTTCTCAAACTCTTTCATTTTTTCTTCAATAATCTTTGTGTATTTTAGTCTACAGTTCACATCTGAGAGCTGCTCAACTTTTATTCACTTTAAAACTTTCTTACATGTTATTCTTTTCAATATGAAATTCAATTTTATCCTGCTCAACACTAAACAGTGATCATTTCCAATTTCAAATCCTCTGTACACTGTGGTGTCCTGCACCAGGGAGAAAACATCACTATCAACAATAACATAGGCAATGAGACGTTTCTTATTCCTAGCCTCTTTTCTCCATGTGAATTTGTGCACATTTGTATGTTGGAACATGATGTTAGTAATAACCAGTCCATGTTCTGTTGGATTTCTGCTCAGGAATATTGAGGAAAATATTTGTGTTCAGTTGTTTTTTCTAAAGCATCAAAAAATTCCTCCACTTTTACTTTAGTACAACCTTCTGTGGGACCATAGGCACAAATAAGTCACATTGTCAAGTTCCCCATTCTCATATTTGCCCACATCACTCTACTTGAGACTGCCTGCCATTCAAGAAGATTAGCCTCGTATTTTGTGTTGAATACTATGGCTACTCCTTCTTTTCCTTGATTGTCATTTCCTGAATATAACATTTTGTATTTATTGCTCAGAAAGCACTCACCAGTTTTTGTCTTTTTTGTTTCAGTTATGTCGATCTGGTACTTATCTAATTCCTCAGCTAGCTCCATTTCTTTGCCATTCAGGCTTCTTACGTTGATAGTACCGATCTTTAACTCTGGTGATGTTGAGTTGGGGTTGGTTTTCAGATTTGTTCCAGTAGCTGACTTATCGCTGTTTGCCCTGGTTCCCTGGTGAAAACAACGGGGGCCTTGTTAACCAGGTGATGCCCCAGCCGGCATGAAATTTTGTCATGTTGTACCATCATTTTTATTTTGGTTTAACCAATAAGAATACAATTTGGTCGGCTAAATCCCAAATTGCCAGCCCATCCTCGTTCGTTCAGTATCCAAGTAGATACCCAACAGGGTGCACCACGAGAAGGTGAGGATTGGACATTAGGTCAGAAGCCCTGGTCAGTTCTCCGCATTCCTTTAAAGACTATGTGGAGGTCTCCTCTCAGTTATACAGCTTTTACCCTTAAGCACCCCTTCCATTTCTATTCCCATTAAAATATCATCTTCATTCAACCATGTTGCACTTATTCCAATGATTTTGGAGCAAATAAACTCAATCAGTGAAATCATTTCATCTCTCTCATTTCTGATACTTCTACTATTTGTAAACAAACACCGTAATTCATTTTTGGTCAACAACCAGACCTCTCCAAGCCACTTGGTTGCAATTTCTCCACAACACCTGCCTAATCGCCATTATCACCATTTACCACATATATTTGCTCAGTCTCAACTTTTCAACCTAGATTGTAATATACTCCATCTTCATACACACACTCACTGCCACTTTCAACATCCACTCTCCCTATACCCTGTTTCCTTGTTGCCAATCAGTTTTATAATATTCATTTTTCTTTGTGTTTTAAATTTATCTTTATTTAGGATCCCATTTCCCTGTTCCTCTTACAGTCTCATTCTCTCTTCATCACTCTCTCACACTACTACTGTTTTCACTGCCAAGCACTTCTGTCTCTTCATTACCACTCTCCTGATTTTTCACTTCATTTCTTCCATGCATCACACACACACACACACACACTGTACTTCCACACACTGTGTTTCCATCGAGCAACAATTTCTCTGGTGCACTCACTCCAAAGCCATTCAGATGCAACCTATCACACCTATATAATTTCATTCTTCCTTCAAACACATGCCATACATCAACAAATTGTACTCTCTTCTCCTCACACAGCTCTGCTAGCATATCATTCATGATTTTGGCTCTCCATTGCAATTCATCATTGTCATTCCTTGGCGGCACACTGTTATCTTTCACTCTTCTCAATAACCTCCTGATATTCGCCCTCACATGCTCCTTATGTCTACTCAGATCATTTGTCCCAACAATTACCACTCATTTTCTTGCTCGTTTCTTCCTGATGTCCAACGGCTGAATTATCCTCCTCATTCTCCCTCCTGGATAGGAAGATATATAGGGAGATCTGCTTATTACTTCTAATGCCCTTAAATAGTTTTAAACATCAGTATTATTTATGTAATAACTAAAACTATCAACTGAAACCAATATGTGTTAAGTATCATCTTTATTATCTAATTATAAACTTACTGTGGTTTCATACCTGTTCATTTGTAGGGAGAACTCCTTTTAATATTTTTGCCTGAAGTGATTCAATCTCTTTCTGAAAGGGAAGGGGAAAAAAAGTAATAATGTAAACATTTTCTCTAAACAAGCAAAAGTAAATTATAAACAAAAAAAAAAAAAAAACTTCATTTGTTACTTTTCAGATTTCTGTCAACTAAATTTTCTATTTAATTTAATTACTGTATTATCTGCATGAAATTAAATTTATATTACATATAATAAAAGTCACTGAGCATTAAGTATAAATATACACATTATTCTTCTCCCTTCTATAATATACTACATACTACGTTTTCAGTAATAAAGAGGTCATGCATAATGTACACAATGAGATTTTATGCTCAGATTTAAATGAAAATTTTCTTTCTGAATTTGTTCCTTGAAGAAGAAAGGTACTAAATGACAATAGAACAGATTATATTATTCAGCTTTGTTAATGTTTGTAAATAAAGAAAACATTTTTCCTATTAACAGCATATGTATATTTTTGACTTCTTTGCTAGTCTACTCTAAAGAAAGTCAATAACAACACCTCTTACTCTTTATTTAGTCAGATTTAATTTGTTTTGAAATGTTTGTCTTTTCATTTGATAATTTAAAAAATGTTCTGGTTATATTACATGAGGTGATGTCTTCAAAGGCAAAATGACATGGAAAATATGACATCTTGAGTATAAGAGGCAATAAAGTGTGCTGAAAAAAATTTATTATTATTATTTTTTTGCATGACTTTCATATGTTATTACTAAACGATGATATGAAGCACTGGTTCTATGTCAAAGCTGGTCTCACGAAGATTAGGCACGTACTCACTACATAATATCCAGTAATAATAATGACAAAGGGTTGAGATAATATTTCTTCTTTCCATATTATTTTTTTTCTCAGTAATTTTGCTAATTTATAATGTGATTTTATACTTCTACACAATGATGACATTTAAAAGTTTATATACTTTGTTGACTGTAAAGACAAATCTGACATCACCTCAACATAAAATGTAAATAATTTTCACTGGGAATTCATTATTACTGAATGAGAATAGTTTGCTCCATGCTCTGAGAACTCAGTATTATTATGTGTTCACTTAGGACTAGATACTTTCACATTCACCTGATGCATCAGTACTTAAAAACACATACATACATATATAATTTTCCTACTCACACAACATCTGTATTTTACTCGATATATAATAGGATTATAATACCATATTGCTACTAATGTTGATATTGAAACCTATAATCACATGTTTTACCTTTTTTTTTGAATACTGACTATTTTGTAGACCAGGCCATTTTCTGCCAAAGCAATCTCAATTGTACATTATTTTGGAAATGATAATGAGAAAAGAACAATTGTGTGTTCATCCAGTTCAGACTTATTCAGCATGTGCAAGAATGTATGCAATAAATAAGGTATTACATTAGATAACAAGAGAGATCTGCAAGTTGTCCAACTGAGTCACAAAGACTATAGAAGTGAGCATACAAAAAAGTGTGCGAGTAACTTATTATGTCTGTGCATGAATGCCAGGAGAATCAGAAACAAGGGGTAGAATTTGTTGCTTTGGTGAATGCACTGGGGCCTCATATTGTAGGCATTAGTGAGACCTGGCTATCAAAGGCAGATATATTAACTGGTATTGAGTATAAAGGATGCAATATTTTGAGGAGGGATAGACAAGGTAGGAGAGGAGGAAGAGAATTGTCTGCTATTGATATTGAATAATTTCAGTCCGATTATGGTAGAAAGCTATGACTGCAACACTAGAAGCAATTTTCCATATGACAGTGAGTTTGAAGCCATCTGGCGTGAGGTGGAGTCTAACAAGATCAAATACATAGTAGAGTGTTTTACAGACCTCGTGGATCAGTTGCTAGTGACAATGAAATGCATTACCGAATAAATATGATGGGTGCAAAATGAGTAATCATCATGGGTGACTTTAATTATCTTAACATTGACTGGGAAGTGGTGAAATCTCTTGAAAAGAATGAAGCTGAATTTATTGAGCTATTGTGATACAACTTCTTCAAGCAGTGTGAGAGAAGGAAAAAGAGTGAAAGCGTGTTAGATCTGATTATAGTATCAGCAGGAGTTTCAGTTAAAGATGTGACAGTATCATGCTGCACTGACTTGGGAAGTGGTTAAATTTATAGATGTTCCATTCTGAACTACAAAGCAGGCAATTATGACCAACTGAGGAGTATACTTGGTTCTCTCCCATGGTATCAGTGCTAGATTAGAGGGATATTAGCAGTGAATGAGAAGTATTTAAGAAATATGTAAATTATGCATTACTGTAATATGTCCCTAGAGTTTGAAGAATAAATGGAGTAAGAGTGAAATGGATGTGCATCACGTTCACTGCCATGCTCCTTGGGTATAGTTTGTTACCGCATGCCAAGCACTTTCACTTCTTCAAGGTCAGTACAAGTAATCTTGCAGCGGTTGGTAATCGACATATGAGTATATTCGTAGTTGACTTGTGAGGCTCATATACCAATTATGAGTATACTCGTAGTTGGCAGCGAACGTGTTAAGTAAGGGATTCTCAAGAAAAGATAATGGGAAGGAATACCATGTGCATAGGGATGATGTCAGTTATGAAAATTATAAGAAGCAGGCCAAAAGAGTTACAATTATTGTGCAGAATGCTAAGTCTGAGAATAAAAGAAACTTGCTAAGAAGAAGGTAGAAGTAGCTAGTCATGAAGATAGTTCATGGGCAAACGTTTGCTTACACTTGGATAAAGGATTAAACAAGAATATAATTTCTTGGCATTTTTAATTTAATTTATAATTAAATGAAAACACTTTCTACTTCCTGATATTTATCTTCTATATTTTTACCAGCTTCCTGATATGTACTCCTGATGTATTTCCATGATCTTTGCTCAACTGCTTTTACACATTTCTTTGCTTTCTCACATTTATTTTTTGTGTATTCGCTCAGAGCATATGTTGATTTACTTGTTACTCCTTGTGATATACTTTCTTCTTTTACCTAACTGTCTCTTTAGTTTTCTGATTCCATTTAATTTTTCTATCCTTGTAGACAACCTCATCACATGCCCTTTCTAACCGAATCAATGTTTTCTTCAGAACCTGATAATGAATCTCCCAATTTTCATTCTTGTTTTCAATCTTTCATTTTTTCTTGAATAATATTTGTGCACTTGAGTCTACACATATCCTAAGCAAACTGCTCAACTTAGATTATTTTTTAAGAACTTTCTTATTCCCTTTTCTTTTCAATATGGTGTTCAATCATATCCTGCTCAAATCTAAATGGTGATCACTTCCAATTTTGAATTCCCTGCATATTCTTGTGTCCTGAAACAGAAAGAAGATATCATTATCAACTGTAACACAGTCAACAACTCTTTTCTGATTTCTTGCATCTTTTCTTGTGAATTGGTGCACATCTTTATGCTGAATAGAAATCTAGCAAGTGTACATTATTATTATCTTTTATGTTTTCTCCAAATTTTCCCAAAATATTTCCGTATGTCTGTATTTATTTGTATTCTGCTGTTAAGATTTCAAACAACGATAAACTTTTCCTTTTCTTTGCTGCCTTCACTAATGAGTCAAAAAATTCATACACATCTTCTTCAGTATACTATATACAGATATTTCTGGCCAACTAAACTACCATGGCTGGCCAGAAACAGGTTGGGCAGGGTTATAGCATTATGGGGATTGCTCTCATGGACTTCATTGGATTCTCTCATCCCCCAATAAACACACCCTGCCCAATAATTCTTATCTGGGAATTGTTTTGGACCAGGTATTGCCTTACCTGATGACAACATGGGTCTATAAGATCCAGACTCTTCCAGCAAGATTACCCATGTCAAATTCTTGCAATTGTGCAAGCAGAGTTTGAAGAGTGCATCCAAACCAAGTGCTCCCTACATAATATTTGAGTCCTAATTTGAGCCTCATCAAACATTTGTGAGATCACATGAAACATAGTATCTGCTGGTTGATGCTAGTGCCTTTCTCTGGGATCAATGACCTTCAAGACTTTATTCTGTCTAGTTAGTACAGAATACCACAAGTTACTTTTCTTGGTCTAGTGGAGTCAATGCCAAGACCAGTGCAAGTGGTTATCATGGCCAAAAGAGTCAAACATGCTACTAGGTAGGTGGTCACAATGTTTTGGCTCATAAGTGCATATATTATATAGTTTATATTTTTAGTATATAGCAACTTCAAATTTAAATGACATAGCAATAATAAAACACACACTCCATAGCACAATCAATGATGAATAAACTTAATAAAATTTGGAAAACAACAAAATTCCTATAACTCTAAAAATAAAATTATAAGAAAGTATAATACTACTACCAACAACTCTCTACAAGGCAGAAACTTGCACCTTGAAAGAAAAAAAAAGGAAGCAGAGAGGAAATTGTTAGCTTTTGAAATGAAATGTTTCAGGAAAATAAACAGAACTCATTGGACATAACATATGCAAGATTTTAATATCCCTAACTCAACAATTTTTAACACTGCTAAAAAGTATCAATTCTGCTGATTTGGTTAGATTATGCAAATTGAACCACAGAGACTTCTTCACCTGAAATTTCAGGGCACTAGGGAGGATACAAGACTCAGGGGAAGACCAAGATTAACAAAACATAATGGCGTTATAACTGCATTGAACTTTCAAAGCTGTTGGGACAAGAAAGAACTTGCTTTGGACAGAAAATGGTGGACGGCTTATCTGTGTGGGACTCAACCTGTCTTGAGGATGGAAGAGAGAGAGAGAGATACAGCAAGTTATAAATGGTTTTCCTAGAATAATCATTAAAGATAAATACTTTACATAAGAGATCTGTTGCTTCCTTCTTTCTGTCACTTCTTAAGATACATAAATCTCTAATCTAATGAAGATATACATACCTATACAAAAATTTGATGTCACATTTTTATATATGCAAAATAAAAATTTAATAGGAGACAGTGAATGTATAATTAGGTTTATAAGAACTCTCATTCTGACTTTAAACCTTCTATTTAGTAAAGACGTCCTGAAAACACAGTCAACCAGGACAAAAGAATTTTATACTTATCAGCATATTGTGAAATGATAAAATTTATTACTGAATTTGAGATCAATAATTAATTGGATTTTAGATATTTTGATCAACAAAAAAACAGGAATGCAGCCTAAGTCTCAGAATATTAAAACCTTATAATCTCTGACACTAGCTAGCTGGATGTATCTATTAGTAAAGAAAAAAAAAAGCTTCCTGGGGTATCAAAAAAGCAATCTTTCTAAAAGTGCCTTTTAGAAAGATCTATCATTTATGTGGAAACCTCACTAAAAAATTACTAGAAACTATGAAAGGAAAGTGAACATTTAAGTGGCAAAAGGATCATTTAAATGGATCTAATCCATTCATTCAGAGTATTCACAGGAAAACACTTAACAGAAATCATGACTTAGTTTTGTATTGATTAATGGAATCAGACAATACTTCAAACTCCTACAAGCAATGCAAGATAGCTGATTATATTTTTAACATGTAAATACAGGAAACAATATTTTATTCACAATTTTGGCTTGAACTAACAAGCCTATATTGGTACTATATTGTAAATTAGGCATAATTTTGCATAATAATATAACTGAACATAATACTAAATGATCCTAATGCCCATCTTCCCTTTCATTTTGGCTCAATTGCCTGTCACAGCCTAGTAACTGGGATTATTAGAAACCTGATTACTGCTTATGATAGGGCAGGTAATCCTATCCTGCATGGTATATTGTGGCTGTTAACTATTATGACTATGAAAAACCCAAATTTCTAGGAGGAAAATCTCTGCTGCTTTTGTTTGGGACTAGCTAATATCTTCACCTGAAGAAATTCTAATAAATGTTCTTTGAATTCTAGATGGGATTTGAACCCTAAATTTTTCAAACCAAAGAGCATTAACACTAACTGATTTATGGAGGCTCTTAAAAGTTTACAGCTTTAAAACAAAACTAAAATGGCTTGCCAAAGTTTAGTCAAGATCCGAAATTCATATTTCATTACTAACAGTGCAGTTTTATAAAGTTATGTATAAATGGATGAAGAGACATGATCCTAAACTTTGTTTACAAATTGTTGCAAAATAAACCTTAATACTACTAATAATAACAAATGTTTTAATAAAGGGGCCTACTTCATGAATTTCTTTGATTTCACCCATTTCTTTTTCTGTTCTTTGCTTCTCATTTTGAAATTTCAGTTTCCAATCATTTAAATTCTGCAAATAAATTAATCAACTATTTACTACAGTTTTAGAGTAGTGTAATATTGGTGATACAATATAATCTTGCAAATCAATATAAACAATTATACTGTACATCTGAAATTATATTTAAAAAAGGTAAGCATATACTGCTAGTAATCAACTACAAAACCAATTATCAAAAAATGGATTAAAAACAAATCAACTGATCAAAGACTGAATACTATTGCTATAAGAGTTTTGAGTAAAATTAGTAGCAAGATCACAAAGCTTAAATATTAGAACTACATAAAAAAAATATTATGAAGGAAAAAAACTATTGTGTAATTAGAACTCATCTAAAGTGGCATGTACATCTACAATGCGCTTAGTAGATAATCTGTTTATTTGGGACTACAGATTCTGAACTACAAAAATTAAAAAAAGGACTTATAAGCAAAAATATACAAGTATTAGTATTTTCATATAATTTAGTATATTAAAATTCTCCCACAACAAAACAAAACAAACAAAAAAAAAAACACCTAATCACTACTGCTAAGAGTGTTTTGACATTTTTACTATATTTCACCTTCAGATAAAGGTCTGTGTAGGTAACTAGCTAACTTATCATCAGAGATAAAACCTTACAAAGGCTATGCATACCTTAGATATGAGCTTGCCCTATTTCATTTGCTTTCATTAAAATTTCCATATTCTTTTACTATTGATACTCAAGTTTGAAACAGTGTAAGTAAATTATCAAAAAAGTTCAAAATTGATTGTGAAAAGACAGCAGAAAACTTGCAAATCAATTACTGCTTTCTAGTTCTCGCCAAAGCTATTGGTAGTAATTTCTGTCTAACCCATGTTTCACTAATTTTGCAATTCCAATAAAAGTCAATGTAAATTGACTTTTATAAGGACTAGATACCTCTCAACTTATAAATGAATAGCATGAATTCTTGCCACTGTTAATCAATAGAGAATCTCCTTGCCAATAGGCAAGTATTGCACCCACCACTGGAAAAATTCAATGGAAAATATTGGAGAAAATCATCAGTTGTTTTTTAACATCTGTAATGCATTTAATTGGGTTTGACACAAACCCATCTTATAATCTAGCTTCTGACCTCTGCAACTGAGTTAACAGGTCTCCGTATGGTCACAGAGTACGTGTGGTGGGTGTAGTTACTGTCCTCAAACTATGAAACTAATGCTTGTATACAACAGAGCTTCATTCTTTCACTTTCTCACTTCGCTTATGATTCAATTATGTATCAATGATTTTCTCCAGCTGATTATAAACTGAATCCAATCCATAGTTCTTTGATTGTAGCACATGTTCCTTAGCAAACCACTCCCAGTATCATTAACATATAAGTTAAACTACAGCAGCATAAAACAGAACCATGCAATGTACCATTAATTACCCTATCATCTGTGTGATGCCACCCATTCATAGAGAACTTGCTACTATGTATGAGATAGTCAATCTCTTATCCAACTCACTAGTCTATTATTTAATCGTATCCATCATAGCTTAAATACTAATTTATATATTACCTATCAAAATTGAAATACATTATTTTATATGCATCACCCACCTCCTTTTAATATATCTGTTACATGTTGTAATACCTCATGCAACTGATTATCATTCATCTTATGCTGCCACGAGATATCTTTGTGAATTTTGACTATCAATTTGGGGGATATAATCGCTATGAAGTTGTTACTTACCATTCAAATGTCCAAATGAAAACAAAAATCAATGTGGTGAATTTCATAAACCAATTTTGAGAACATTGTAAATATTTATTGAAAAACATTAAAATTTCACTATATAAGATTTTTTAGTCTTTATAAAGAAGAGGAAAAACTATAATATTCCATCTTCTTTGACTTGAGTAGTCTAAACAAAAACATTTACCAAAGTTCTAGAAGTAGATGAAAAAAATTTTCATTTCTATTTTCTTTCAAAACATGGATAAATGTTTAAATGAGCATTTTGCAAAAGCAAGTTTGGCTATATACTGAATTATCAACTCCTATGTTTTGTTATTACTGATCAAAAATTTAATTTCCGAAGAAATATGGAGGTCTACAAAATTGGAATTTATCAAATGGAATGTGCCAAGAATTTACAGTATATATTTTACTACTAATTTTCTTATGTTTGCTATAATGTTGCAATAATAAATAAATATATCTACCCTATAGATATAAAATGATAAGTCTTTTTAGGTAATGTTTTTGTGTCACGTTTTTTGTCTGAAATATAATATAACATATATTTTTAACATATATTGGTGTGAATAGTGTAATTATTTTTATATAAAAAATTTAAGGAAATAATATATATATATATTTTTAAATAGAAAAATATTAACTGTTGCACTATTTTTATATAATAAATTTTTTTTAATAGAAAAATATTAAACGTTGCACTATTTTTATAGATATTTTTTCTCTAATAAAAAGAAATGGATATTGAAAGGAATGTGAGGGAAGTAGTGCAACAAGGTGACTCGTGGAAAAGGTGGAGCAAGCTCCGAGCATCAAATCCAAAAATAACCAACTTACCAGCCCAGAACCTGGGGGGACGTGCATGACAGAGGGACGGTGCCCCCCCTTCGAGTAATCAGAATTCAAGGAGAACTGGTCCAACTAGTCCGGAACTCGGGGGGGGGGGGGGATTCAAGGAGAACCGGCCTTCCACTCAGGAACTCAGGGGGGGGGGCACTGTAGGCACCAGGGGGCAGAGCCCCCTGGTATATATATATACCAAGTCATGTTTATATAAAACAGGATTTGTTTATTTTTATACACGAATTTAACCTGATGACCAAATATGCTTTTTTTTTTTTTTTGTAAAACTTTGAATAACTAAAGCGAAATGAAAACAGAAACATCTGTTTATATCTAACAGGAAGGATGCAATCAAAACGAGAAGTCACTTGTTTTGATTTGAGTGAGGAAGGACGTAGGCACCTGGAAAGATTGCTGTTTTCTGTGGAAAATGACTTGCTGTGAGGGAAGGAAGTTTGAGTATAGGCAAGGTTTAAAATATATATGGTAGAGACAATGCAAAACTATACACTATAGAAGAATCAGACAGAAAAGGAGGAGTGAAATGGAACAATGAAATTAGTTAAGACTGTGGGAAAAGAAGTTAAGGAGGAGATGCAGGCAATAACCATATGTATGACGAATATTAGACGCAGGCCAGAAAAGGGACAAAAAAAATGCGATAAGGAAAGAAAAAAGCATACTATAAGAGCTTACTGGCCTCTTATATCACAAGTCAAAGGACATCCAAAGAACTTCTTTCACTATATGACAAGAAACAGGAAACAGGACAAATGATTATGGAGAAGCAACTTGCAGTTAATATGTCAGTTTATTTCACACTGGTAAGAGTGATGCTGTGCACATCCTAGAAAGAAAGAGAATATTAGAGAACTATAAGTGAATGGGAATCAAGTGCTTGTTGAGTATGTCAGATGTTAAGAATGCTCTGAGATTGGATGGTATATCGCTGTGCATTTTTTAGATAACATACAAAGGATTTGACTGTGCCACTGATTTGATTTTTAATGAATGTTTTACAATAAGAAGGGTCACAAAAGTGTGAAGGGAAGACAAAATGGTGCCCTGCGAAAAAAGTGGTGCCAGGACAGATGTTTCTAGTTATAGGCTAGTATGTATATCTGCAGTCGAGTAAAGATATTAGAAAGGTTTGATAGGACGGGAATACATAACATTAATTAATCTGGCAACAATTCTATTCCAACTTATGTCTCAATCACGTCACACTTACTCTGAATAGTTACAAAAATCCACTGGGCTTCACAAATGCATTCCCTTAATCTGTCTTTACACCCCTGAAATTCTAGACATCTCGGTCTCTTCTTTGGATCATGACTAGTATATCTGCATTCTTGAGAACACACACACACACACACACACACACACACACACACACACACACACACACACACACGAAGCTTGATTCAAGGACAATGGAATCTCTTTCTACTTGTGCAAGTCAATACTTTTCCTCAACATTCCCATAGTCCATTTTGATGTCCTCACAATTACAGCATTGTGGTTGTAGCAGCTAAGCTACACTGAATGTTGCACTTTAAACTCTACATCAATTGAATTGGCATCCCATTCAATTGCTCATTTCCTATAAAAACCACAACTTCTGCTCTATTCCCCATATCTTCCCAACTTAAATGAGAATATGCAGTTGCATACATCATCTGCCACTGACTAGATACTCTTATTTAAACTTCTTCCAATATCATTAATGTGTAAATGAAACAGTAATAGAGTCCAACTGCACACTACTGATGATTTTCCTGCTGGAATACTACTCTCACTCTATATGCACATGCTGATATTTATCAGACAATAAATCTTCAATTCATTAATCTGTTATCTAACCCTATCTTTCTCAACAACTTGTCATATGGTAACCTATCAACAGCCTAAGTAAAATCTAATTAGCATGTAAGTATACTGTTAAAACATGACTCCCTTTAAAAAACACACGTTGAAGCATTATAAAGAATCCTGTTGGTCAATACCAGTAGGATTCTTTGTGGATTCTGGATATTAGCATTCACTCACTAACAACTGAATCACAACTCTTCTGCCCTCAAGGCAGATTGAGTCCTCATGGATAACAGCTTTCCACCCTTCTCTGTCCAAAGCAAACTCTTTCATATCAACAGCTTTTGAAAGTCCAACGCAGCTCTAAGAGCTTTATGCATATGAATTTCAGCCTTTCTTTACATCTTGTACTCTCTACAGTGTCCTCAAACACCAGGCAAGAAACTCCTAATTGTTGAATTAGGAATATTCAAATCTTGCAGCACTTGTGCTAGTCTTATGTTCTGCCCAATGAGTTCTATTTATCTTCCTGAAGAATTTCATTTTAAAAGCCATTCATCTGTTTCTTTCTTTCTTTTTTTTTTTTTTTAAGATCCAGTTTTCAGTCCTATAGGGCTGTTGATAATATTATACTTTTATTGTTTTTCCAAATTTTATTAAGTTTATTCATCACTGATCATGCTATGGAGAGTGTTATATTGTTGTCATGTCATTTAAATTTGAAGTATACCTTTAGGTAATTAAACTTATGATTTCCTGATTAAGTGTTATCTGTATATTTTCCAGGTGTCATCCACAACTCTACATGCATAAATTGGCCAAATTAGTCTATAATTTAAAACCTTGGTCTTATCTCTCTTTATGAAGAGAAACAATTTTACCTCTCTTTCTACTCCTTAAGGACTTCTGGCCCATTGCAAGGCTCTTGCAATGGGCAGTAAAACTGAAGTTTAATCTAACATGGTAGTTGCTTCCATAATTTTTATGATGAACACAAAGTGATACATTATCAAGTTCCATTGCATTATTGGCTCAGTTTACATGCTGGTCTGTAAACTGAATTATTTCATGAAAACTCTTATGCTATACTAGTGGTTAGTGCATCCACTCTCCAATCAAGTTGTGGATTCAAATCCATCTCTAGGCATGAATGTTCTATGAATGTAACCAACTAGTGTGAAACCACTACTCTGCTTATTGGATGCCTAAAGTGGTCTGAAGTGAGTATAGGCTGCTGCTGCTGTTATCCTATACTTATCATAGGCAAACAGCCACTTAATGATTCATGAAGAATTAAGTAAAAACTTAATTCTTCGTAATCTGCTCATTCACTCCTAAAACTATGGGATGAATTGCTGTTTGCAATGCATCAGCTGATGCCTGGAGGTCTGTTAATGATAGAATATTTCTGAACATATTTACTTAATATACAATCAGAATTTTAAAAAATGAAACAGAAATGTGGATAAGTGCTTTGTTTTGATAAGTGATAAAATTTTGAACTAAATATTTTGCCGGCCTGGTTGGCTGAGTGGTTAGCACATCTACTCTCCAGCCAAAAGGCTGCAGGTTCGAATCCAGGTGTGGGCATGGATGTTTGTGATTGTCTGTGAAAATACTAGTGGTGGTAGTAGGCAGTAGATAGCATTGATGTAGATGATGAAGGTAGTTGTGGATGGTGGAGACAGAGAGTTGTAAAGTAGGTGCCCTCCCTCGATGAGTCTTTGGACTTCCTGGAGGTGCTATGTAATAATAAGCATTGAATTATATTATTTTTTCTTTCTAGTTATTTCTTAATAAAATTACCTTTTCTAGGATATTCTTTGTGGTTTGCTGGTCAGTAAGTTGTTCTTTTAAAACTTCAACTTGATTCTGTAGTTCTTCCTTTTGCTGCCCGATTTCTTTTAATGCACATTGAAGATCAGTTTCAGCATTTTCTTGGCCTAAAAATAAATATTAATCCAAATACAATAAAGCTTGAATAATTAAATCCTGCCTCATTTAAAATTTTAACTAATATTTTTGCTAATTATACATTCTATTCTCACAAAGTGGATAAAATTTTAATTTGAGGGGTTTATCATACATTATGGAGGTAATCTGAAGTGTCAGAATATGTTCAAAATCTCGTAAAATATGTTCAGGATCTGAGGAGTCCAGTAGAGAGAATTTTAGATGAAGTTAGAATCAAAACACTGCAGGTTCAGATAAGTTTTTTTTGTCTAATTAACTATGGGTTTTTATGTTTGTGTGTGAGAGCAGTTGTAAAAGTTGTGTGGTTGTGGTATTTATGGTGTGTGCGTGTGCTTGTTTATTTCACTTTTCTTCCAAACTCTTTAAAGGAAAGTGACATACTGTTGGTACTGAAAGTAAGAAGACAGGCATTGTCTGTTAATGAATTAAATTTTGATTCTAGTCATTTTGTGAAATGTGATGTGTGCTACATGTATTTCTTGGATTATATGGATAAATTGTGGATGGAATGAGAATGTGTGCAAAGTGACACTTGAACAAAGAGCTCATGGGCAGTGACTAGGGATAACAATAACGAGAAATAACAAAAAGAATAAGTGTTCATCTGGCAGAGAAGAGTGTGAAAGAGCAGCAATTGAGCAGTAGAAGAAAGTTATGAAAAGCAGGAAAGTGATCCATTGAAGAAGCAATCGATGACAATGTGGATATAAATACTATGGGTGAAGTGAAAGTCAGTGGAACAGTAGAAGAACAAAGACAGAATGATAAAGAATCTAATATGAAAGATATGAACACAAACGAAGATATTAGAAAAGAACTGGTAAGGTTGAGGAATGAATTGAGGTCGGAGGTGGAGTGTGATAGAGCATTTAGAGAAGAGACTGGTGATTGGAGGTGTAAGAAGGAAATGACAGCAGTAGAGAAATCAAAGATGAATGATTGCAGTAAAATGGTGGAAAGTAGTGTGGTGCTGTATAGATACTCTGTGATAAAAGATGTGAAAATGGAACAGGCATCAAAAAGAGCAATGATAAGAAGAATAATTGAGGCTGTGGGGAGGAGAGGAAGTGCAGAAAATAGGTGATGGTTGGAACAAATGATTTGCAAGAAAATATGAATGGGATAGCATAGAATTTGTGAGTGTTGCTATAGACAGTGAATGTAGGGGGAGAATTATGAGCTTGCTGCCAAGGTATGATAGTAAAGAGCTGAGGAGAAGAGCAATAATTATATATTGCTCTTCTATATATATATATATATATATATATATATATAGAAGTTTGCTCTTATATATATATTATATATAAAATATTGCTCTTCTATATGAATAGAATGAAGCTAGAATGTATAGGAAGTATGGGTTAATTTGAAGAGAAATGTGTGCTACAGATGGTCTGCATCTAAGTGAGAACAGCAGTGCAAAGCTGGGTAGATTGTTGATGAAAGAAGGAATGTGTGCGCCAGTCAGGGAAACAAAGATAGACAAGATATCAAGATTGGTTTGAGATAAATAACAAAAGAAGGCAATATAAGGATGAAGAGATGACCTCAATGGAAGCAACAAACGGTGTGAGGAATTGTGGGAAGGAAAAGAGGGATAAGCAACTATGCTTACACACCAATGCAAGGAGTATTAGGAATACGGGTATACAGAGTTTGTGGTATTGAAATGGTTAGTCTGTAAATCAGTAGTGTCGGTGAGATGAGTTAATGGAGGATGATGTACTCACAAGGAATAGAATATAATGATTGTAGCATTTTTTAAAAATGCTATAATCATTATATGATTATAGCATTTTTAAATGATTATAATACTATAATATGATTATAATATTATAATACTATAATACCATTATATGATTATAATACTATAATCATATAATGATTATAGCATTGAAAAAAAAGGTAGTGGGACACAACTCATCTGATGATCTCAGAAGAGTTGTGTCTCTTCCATGTGGAACTTCAAGAAAGCAGCAATAGTGAAAATAGCTTTGAGGCCATTTGGTGTGAAGTGGAGTTAGTGGAGGTGTTGCTACAGGCTAGGAAATTTAGAAGGAGATGATTCTACAATATCTAGATAAATGAGACTACTAAGACTAATGAGACAGGCTATAACATGTAGTCTGTCTCATTAGGACAGATAGGACGTGTAGGAAACAACATATAGGACATGCATGTTGGATTTAATAATGTTCTCTCCAACAGTGATAACAGATAACAAAACATGTTGGAAAATGTGAAATTTGACTCAGCTTAGTGGTGGTTTCAAGCCCTACACAGCCTCACAAATATTCATAAATTCATAAACAGGATTCAAACCCACACTGTAGTGTAGAGAGAAGTTATACATTCAAGTCAAGACAGCATTATATATACAGGGTGTTCGGGATAAATTTGACATATTTATAATTAATTATATTTTTCCGTAAGTTACATGTATTAACACACACTTCTCTTCATTTAAAAGTTTGGACCCTTCTTCATTCATATACAAGATGTCAGAAAGGATGGATAGCTGGAACCCACCTGAATCATGGAAGAGAATAACTTGTATCATGATGATTCGTGCCCGCCATCAAAATAAGGATATTACGACTGCTGCCCAATGCTCCCTGAATACAGTAAAAACAATCAGGCATGAACTAGAGACTTGCAATGGTGACTACGAGGATGTAGCAAGAAGAAAGATCCCTAGCAGACGATCTGATTGCGTTCGTACAGCAGAATTCCTCGCAAATCTGCAGGAACAGGTGTTGAAGAACCCTGGCATTGGAATTCGGGCTTTGTTCGTGGAGTTGCTAACTGTAGTCAAGCCCTGGATAACAAGGGTAGCCAATGGTAGGCCGTATGTATGGCAGCAGGATTCGGCCCCTTGCCACACCTCTGGGAAAAGTCAAAAATGGTTGTCTGAAAATTTCTACGACTTCACCAGTCCAAATGTTTGGCCTCCAAACTCCCCAGACCTTAACCCCATGGATTATTTTGTATGGGGCGCAGTTGAAAAAGACACCAATCGCACTTCCAGTAATACAAAAGCCCAGTTAATGGATAAAATTAAAACAGTTTTTGCGGCCCTTCCCAGGGAGACTGTAGCATCAGCTTGTTCGAGGTTCCGAAGCAGAATTGAAGCTGTGATCGATGCTAATGGTGGTTATTTTGAGTAAATCTTGTTGATAGTATTGTAATTAACTCTGCCTGTAATGTTTTTTTGTCAATTCATTAAATTTAATAGATACAAAGAAGATTTTCTTTTTCCTTACGAAACTGTCAAATTTATCCCGAACACCCTGTATTTATCCTACTTGTGATTTCTGTTGCCAAATTGAGCACTATATACTTGGCACTACCATATAAGTACATCATTGGGTGGATTACTATTTTTCTAGGCTTATGGAGTCAATTTAGAATGCCTACACAGCATTCTGTACCCCCCCCCCAATACATCTTCCATTAAAAATCCTACTCCTCTCTTACCGCCAACAGTATGTTTGTAGTTTAGATGAATGATCTCTTGCTCTTCCCTTATTTGCTATCCCTGAAGCAGTTACACTACATCTAGCTAGAAGAACTTCTACAGTTCGGTCAGTGTCAACACTGTCATTGGGCTGGAAATATCTGAGTTCAAATCCTATTTAATATGTGAAAGTCGAGAGGAGCTTTTCAATTGTTGATGTGTTAGCTGATCTCATATAGAGGTGTAAGGATTCTTCCTTCTAGCAATTTGGGTGTTTTCATTCAACAAATTTGGATTTTTTTCTGCAAAACAGACAGACCTACTTTAACCAACAAGAGGGCATGTTTTAACAAATGCAACAGACTATTTAGATAGGATTAACTGCTTTACTATAATGGTAATGCATTTTATATCAATCCAAGTTTCTTACCTGTGGACAATTGCACTAAAGATTTATAACTTTTTGTATGTGGAATTTTCATAAAAACAAAACATAATTTAATTACATTCTGTTTTGTTTCTGTTTTGGACCACATGTTTATTAAGATGAATAACAATAAAAAATAAACCCGACAAGTTTCGTAAGTCGTTTGACTTACATCTTCAGGGGTCAAAGGTAACTAAAGTTTAAAACACAAGAAATGAGAAATTACTCAAAATAATTCATTATATGCAGTTTTGGTAGTCTAACTGTTCATTAAAATTGAATATCCAATTTTAATAATAACATGGATATTCCAAGGGATATTCAATTTTAATGAACAGCTAGTTGGCTAAAACTGCATATAATGAATTATTTTGAGTAATTTCTCATTTCTTGTGTTTTAAACTTTAGTTACCTTTGACCCCTGAAGATGCAAGTTAAACAACTTATGAAACTTGTCGGGTTTATTTTTTATTGTTATATATTATAAGTTCTTCATTTCCTAGTTACATACATTCTGAAGGTTGCTCAGACTTGCAAGCAAAATGATATATATTTTAATAGTATTTTAAAAGCAAGACTTTATTAATCACATTATACAAGATTTCTGCCAGATTACATATTTTCATCATTAAACAAGAGCTGATTTAAAGGTAGCACTTAGAGTATATTACAAACTGATGTTACTTTTGCAATTAATAATGCATTTGTCAGTTTCTCAATACCTGCATTTTGGAACTGTCTACTATGTTTTTATTTTCCGTTCCCTATAACAGCCTTAGAGAAAAATTATTTCACTAAAAGTGTTTTTGTACGAGATAAAACAAGATCTGCAGAAACAGTAATGACATTTTATCTCATAAAGAAAGGTTTGTTATACTCTCATGGATATTAAGAAATCTTCAATGAGTTTAATCTTTCTTTCTACTTTTTATAAACAAAATGTGTGAAACTATGATCAAGGTTACTGAATAAATATTTAGATTATGCAAATGATGAAAGATATGGAGGTGAATGTATTAATTTAGTAAATAATGTTCTTTGAAAGGTTTGATTCTGGGAGAGAAACCCTCCCACATCCATATTATTATTATTTCCTGATCTCCATGGAATCACAAGACTCATCATGGAAGGTCAACGCTAGACACCACTCCTTAAAACTCATCCTCCATTTGCACTTCTTTACTGCTCTCTCAGGCAATGCATTCCATGTGCCTACCACTCTCCGTGCAAAAAACTACTTCCAACTCCATTACTCACTACTTCCCTTTGTAACTTACAGGGAAGTTGCAAAGGGAAGTCCCTTGTTCCTTCCCCTTGTTCTACCATATGAAAAAAAAATCTCCCCAGTGTCAATTTGTTAACCTTTCAACAGTTTAAAAGTCTCAATCATATCCTCCCCTTTCATCTTTTATCCCACCAAATTCTGTACTTGGCATACCTTCAGTCAATCCTCATAATCACCATTATAGTTCTTCTATAATTTTTGTTATTCCTCTCTGTACCTTCAAGATTATTTCATCCCCTTCAAATCCTGGTGACCAGATCCAAGCACAGAAATCCAGATGTAGTCTGATCAAAGCTTCATACAATGAGACCACCAACCCTTTATTTCTCATTGTCAATGTCCTCAGTATTGCAGCAATTCTTTGAATTGTTTTTGCAATCTTTGCAATGTGTCCTCTGAACTTAAAATTTCTATCTACAGATTATAAGCTTCCTCGGGATGAAAAAGATGTTATGAAGTTGATTAACAATTTAAAGATGACAACAGAGACGATGGTGGAGTCAGTTCAAAAAAATTATAGAAAGATCAGTGATTTAGCCTCACTCTCAATGAACGAACTAGTACAATGAATGGAAATTACAGCAACATTTATATTCTTGATTGGTTTGAATTTCTAATTCATGTTCAGCATCTCACCTGGTAGAAATGGTCAAAAATCATTTGAGCACTTTCAATATCAATTTTGAGAAGCATATTGTGGGATCAACTGGACTGGTAACTTACAATTATGATTGTAAATCACCAGTTTTGTATCAGTTATTCCATAATCATACAGTACATTTGTTCTATCAGAAATTGACAACTTTGGATTAAAATGAAGGCAATGAGGTGAGGTGCTTTGGTGATTTAGAAAATGATGATGAAGAAGAATTCTAAGTTGACAGATTTGAATTAGCTAAAATCTGTGAATTAATTGAAAATATTCACAATGTTCATGATTTAGTCAAGTATATTAAGGCTTCAATTGTATGCAAGTCTTTTGCAACAAAAAAAAAAAAAAAAAAAAAAAAAGTACTGTGGCACATGAGGTGATATTTGTTATGGGAGTAAAAACATGGAACTCGCCGCTAGATATAGTTTAAACATTTTAAAGACTATTTTAAAGTTTATTGAAGAGGTTCTTAAAGATACTGGTAGTGCAAATTTAATCAAATACCTCAACATTCAACAGCTCCATGATATGAATTCACTACAGATGAATAAAATGACTGTCAAAGCACATAATACACAAGATACTACTCTGTTTGGCAAATATGGCAGTTATCTTCATGCTAACAAAGTTAATGGAAACTTATAAAATAGCACAGAAATATTGATGTAGAATACCACCAAATGGATCTTAGATTTTGCAACAGAAATCACAGATATTTTTCTGAAGTACTGAATGTAATGAAAACCAGGAAAATTCTGGTGTAAATATTGAGGCTAATGAAGAAAAAGAGTCAGCAATGGAAGAAGAAGAACTAAAGCTAATTTTAGGAGGTGCAAAAATTCTTTAGTGTTGTCACTCTCAGAGACAGATAATTTTTTTTTTAAAGTTAAAATTAAATTTGCCTTGTTTAAAAATATAAAGACAACAGTAAATTTGAAAAAATATATATATGGTTTTGCTGGTTCAGCCAACATCATCAGAAAACTTTGAAAGAACATTTTAATTTGAATGAAATTTGCAAGAAATTTCTTTCAAAACTGTCAGTCATCTTTAAACAAGTCATATGTGATGTGATGAAAAGTCAAAGATTTGTTCTTTCTCTCCAAACAATTAGAAACAAAAACTAACTATAGCAATATATAAATAAGCAAAAAGTAGGTCTAAATTGGTTGGGATTAAAAAAATAAATGCATTATTTCTGTTTAATATTTCTTTTATTTCTGTTTTATAATATTTATTTTATGAGATCCTGTTGGATTTAGTGCTTTACACTCTAAGTGCATACTTTTTTTTAAAATGTAGCTCCCACTTGTAAGAGGTTCAGTACCATGAGCACGCCAAGGATTTTTTTTCTATTTTTTTTTATTAATTTAATTATTATTGTTATTTTTTTTTTTTGTATTTTTGTTTAATTTTATGAAACAGAAGCCATGCTCTGGATAACAAATGCAAAAACTTTTAACTTTTCCAAGCAACTTCAGATCTCCAATCAGCAGGGTGGTGGTCTCCCACCAGGCAATAAAATTCATCTTCTACTAAAGACAATCACAAACATTCATGACAATTACAGGATTCAAATCTACAGCCTTCGGTCAAAGAGCAGATATGGTAACCACTCAGCCAATCAGGCCACAACACTCAACCAGCAACATACTTGTTGCTAATATGAGTTTGAGGAAAAATGAGTCTGAAGAGTTGAATTCAGTACCATTCTTTACTGAATTTTTGAGAATTTTTTTCTGAATAGAATTACTACAATTTATAAAATAAATTCCATGTATTCACACATCAAGTTTACTACTGAACATAAATCTGATAACAGCCATTCCTTTCTGGATACTTTAATCACCTGTATCTATCTCTATAGGTAATATTCAATTTTCTGTTTATCAAAAATTTTCCTTTACTGGAAGATACAACCACCTATCTTAATACTACATCCATTCAGAAGACAGGTATTATCAAAACTCTTACACTCTATCTGGTCTAATAATTGCCTTTGTTTAAAAAAAAATAAAAACATGTCCACTAATGGATATAACCATTACTATTATTATTGTATGGACACCTCCATGACGTATGAACACACACATCACAGTAGACCCAAACTATTCACGCAATATCTATCATACTCCTTGAACCCATTAACAGACAAGGTGCTCAAAAAATGAGTAGTAACTCATTCCAAGTAAAAAATGTAAATCCTCCTCCCCTAGCCAAGTGCTGAAACATTTCCCCCTGCACTGATCCTATGAAAACCTTTTGGTGACTTAACTGTTTCTATTATATACCCTCTTTTTCACCTATCAGCCAACTTCTGCAATCCACAAACCCTCAATCAATCAATCCTCATAGGGAGCAATCCACAGACTACTCACCATCTGTATCACTCGCCTCTACTTCCTCATCTGCAAGAAACCCAGGTGACCAGATCAAATACAGTATTCTAGATGTGAACACATCAAGGCCTTCTTGTAGATAGGCTTATACATTGGTAACACATGACTATTAAATTATTTAAGGAATTTACAACGTATACTGGAATATTAATTAAAAGAAATTTAATAAATATTTCCTATATTTCGGCAATGTCACATCGCCATCTTCATGGGAACATACAACCATGACACAGGCATGCAGGCACTACAAAGAGCAAATGAGGCAGAAGAGGGAAACTGACGTTGTTCCTAGAGTCCTAAAGGTGCCACCTAGTGGGCTATATTGGGTTGTCTTGGCTGCTGGGCTGAAGTTCTCAAGATGCAAGCTTCCCAAATTTGGGGCAGTCTCATGAACCCAAATTTGTTGAGGTTTGGAAAGTTTTTTTAGAGCTGAGGCTGATTCCATGAACAATCTTTCATATTTAAATTTACTGCGGTGTAATAACGTGGCTTTCTTCCAGCATATTCTGTGATGGGTATCCAGAGCATGGTCTGCAAGCCCAGAGTGGCTGTAATGGTGAAACTGGATGTAGTCTTTGTGTTCCGATATCCTGACATTTGCTGTCCTGCCTGTTTGGCCAAAGTAGGACAGTTTACAGCTACAAGGAGCATAGTATACTCCAGGTAGGTCTAGGGGAAGTGGCTGGTCTTTGGTGGAGTGGATAAGGGATGCCAATTTCTTATAAGGTTTATAACAAGAAGCAAGGTCATATTGTTTTAATATTTTGGTTAAATTTTCAAAGGTGCCCCAGATATAGGGAATGGTGATGGATTTAGTGTAATCTTTGTTTTGAAGGGGAGGAGGGGCGTTGTGATTAACTGGTTTTAACATTTTTTGGGGGTTGTAGCCAAATTTTCTCCCGATATCTCAGCCCTATTTCAGTTCACAATGAACTCAGGCTATTTTGTTTGGCAAGGGACATTCTACAAACAGATAGAAAGGACAGCCACAGGTTCACCACTCTCCCCACCCATGGCCAACTTCTTTATGGACACTTTTGAAGAGAAAGCCTTAAACTCAGCCCCAAAAAAACCCACTGTTTGGCTACATTGATGATGTGTTCGCTATTTGGCCACATGGCTCAGATATACTCCACTCACTGAAACAACCAACACCCCTAATCCAGTTCACCTTGGAAAAAGAAGAAAACTACAGTCTCCCTTTCCTAGACACTCTAATCACTCGCTAGCCTGATGGATCCTTGGCCTTCTCTGTTTACAGAAAACCTACCCATACAGGCAGATACATTCACCAACAATCCTCCCCCCCCCACTCACAACAATATAGGGTCTATATAACAGGACAAAATTAATCTGTTTATATCACAATGCCCTAACCACTGAACTGAACCACATCCTTAACACTTTCTTAGCCAATGGCTACAATCCCCAAAAAATATTAAAACCAGTTAACCACAATCCCCCCCCCCCCTTCAAAACAAAGATCACACTAAATCCATCACCATTCCTTATATCCGGGGCACCTCTGAAAAGTTAACCAAAATCTTTAAAAAACATGAACAAACCTTATAAGAAATTGGCATCCTTTATCTGCTCCACCAAGGAACAGCCACTTCCTCTAGCCCTACCTGGAGTACACCAAGTCCTGTGTAGCTGTAAACTGTCCTACTTGGGCCAAACAGGCAGGAGAGCAAATGTCAAGATATCGGAACACAAAGACTACATCCGATTTCACCATTACAACCACTCTGGGCTTGCAGGCCATACTCTGAATACCCACCACAGAATATGCTGGAAGAAAGCCATGCTATTACACCACAGCAAATTTAAATATGAAAGATTGTTCATGGAATCAGTCTCAGCTCTAAGAAACTTTTCAAACCTCAACAAATTTGGGTGCATGAGACTGCCCCAAATTTGGGAAGCTTGCATCTTAAGGACTTCAGCCCAACAGCCAAGACAACCCAATATAGCCCTCTAGCGACCTTTAGGACTCTAGGAACAACGTCAGTTTCCCTCTTCTGCCTCATTTGCTCTTTGCAGTTGCCTGCATGCACATGTCATAGTTGTATGTTCTCATGAAGATGGTGATGTGACACTGCCAAAATATAGGAAATATTTATTAAATTTCTTTTAATTAATATTCCAGTATACAATGTAAATTCCTTAAATAATTTAATAGTCATATCAAGGCCTTACATCAACATTACATCGAATTCCTGGAATTTGATCGCCATATTTACCCCCCACACACACACACACACACTCTGGACACAGAGTTTTTTTGAAATCAAACCAAGGTTCATTCAAATACATTTAAATTTGATTGTTTGTTCCTTGAAACTTGTGAAACTATTACACTGTTTAAATTTCATTTCGGGGTGCTTAAGGGTCAAAGCTGTATAACTGAGAGGAGACCTCCACATAGCCTTTAAAGGAATGCGGAGAACCGACAAGGGGTTCTGACCTAATGTCCAATCCTCATCTTCTCATGGTGCACCCTGTTGGGTATCTACTTTGATACTGAACGAACGAGGATGGGCTGGCAATTTGGGATTTAGCCGACCAAATTGTATTCTTATTGGTTAAAACAAAATAAAAAATGATGGTACAACATGACAAAATTTCATGCCGGCTGGGGCATCGCCCGGTTTAAACAAGGCCCCCATTGTTTTCGCCAGGGAACCAGGGCGAACAGCGAAAAGTCAGCTACTGGAACAAATCTGAAAACAAACCCCAACTCAACATCACCAGAGTTAAAGATCGGTACTATCAACGTAAGAAGCCTGAATGGTAAAGAAATGGAGCTAGCTGAGGAATTAGATAAGTACCAGATCGACATAATAGGGGTGACTGAAACAAAAAAGACCCAAACTGGTGAGATCTTTCTGAGCAATAAATACAAAATGTTATATTCAGGCAATGACAATCAAGGAAAAGAAGGAGTAGCCATAGTATTCAACACAAAATACAAGGCTAATCTTCTTGAATGGCAGTCAGTCTCAAGTAGAGTAATGTGGGCAAATATGAGAATGGGGAACTGGACAATGATACTTATTTGTGCCTATGGTCCCACAGAAGGTTCTACTAAGGTAGAAGTGGAGGAATTTTTTGAGGCTTTAGAAAAAGCAACTGACATAATGAAAAAGGAAAAGTTGGTCCTTGTTGGGGATCTAAATAGCAGAGTAGGAAATGATTTTCAGACATACAAAAATATTTTGGGAAAATTTGGAGAAAAGAGCAAAGCTAATAATAATGGCAAATATCTGTTGGATTTCTGCTCAGGACATGGACTGGTTATTACTAACACCATGTTCCAACATAAAAACGTGCACAAATTCACATGGAGAGCAGAGGCAAGGAATAAGATAAGTCTCATCGACTATGTTATTGTTGATAGTGATGTTTTCTCCCTGGTGCAGGACACCAGAGTGTACAGAGGATTTGAAATTGAAAGTGATCACTATTTAGTCTTGAGCAGGATAAAATTGAATTTCATATTGAAAAGAATAACATGTAAGAAAGTTTTAAAGCGAATAAAAGTTGAGCAGCTCTCAGATGTGAACTGTAGACTAAAATACAGAAAGATTATTGAAAAGAAATGAAAAAGTTTGAGAACAGGAATCAAACCTTGGAGATTCAGTGGCAAACTCTGAAGAAAACATTGATTGATTCTGCCAGAGAGGCATGTGGTGAGGTTGTGTGCAAGGATAAAAAAATCAGAACTCCCTGGTGGACACAGGAAGTTAAAGAGGCAGTGAAGGAAAAGAAGAAAGCATATCAAAAGTTCCTGGCAAATAAGTCAGCTTTTACTCTTACAGAATACAGAGACAAATGTAAGAAAGCTAAACAGTGTGTAAAACTAGCTAAACAAAAGTCATGGGAGGACTTTGGCAAGAATATAGAAAATAAATATCAAGAAGGTGGCAAAATATTCTGAAGGTTGTTGAAGAAGCTTAGGAATGGAGGAAAGAGTGCTGTAAAAGGAATTAGAGACACTGCAGTTATATGGTGTCAATGGGGCATTATATCAAGCAATACTTAGTCTTTATTTGAGTTGTAGGTCAGCAGTTAGAATTGAAGGAAGTACAGGAAGATGGTTTAATGTTAAATCTGGTGTGAGACAAGGATGTACATTATCCCCTGTGTTATTCATTAGCTATATGGATCACATTATGAAGGAATGTGGTATTAAACCTGATATCAAAATTGGAGATGTTAATGTCAGCTCTTTGCTTTATGCGGATGATGTTATACTTCTAAATAAATCCGCTACAAGTCTGCAAGATTCTCTGACTAAATTGAATAGCTGTTGTAATAGATATGGTATGAAGGTCAGCAATAAAAAGACAAAGACAATGAAAATAGGCAGAATCATTGAAAATGTCAACTGTGTTGTGAATGGAGAACCTGTGGAACAAGTAAAACATTTCAGCTACTTGTCACGATTTTTACTGAAGATGGTAAATTAAATATAGAAATAGACAACAGAATCAGCAAAGCTGGTATGGTGGGAAGTCAATTGAATAAATTCATATGGAATAAGAAAGAAATTAGTCGGAACACTAAATTAGCTGTATACAAGACAGTGTTCAAACCAGTTTTAACTTATGGATCTGAGAGCTGGGTCAGAAGTAAAACACTTGACCAAAGACTAGAGACCGCAGATATGAGAGTCCTGAGAAAGATTAGAGGCGTGAACAGATGGCATCAATGGCAATATCATATTAAAAATGAGGATATTAGGAAAGAACTTGACATTGTCAGCATCCAGGAATGCGTTAGCAGAGCTAATCTCAGGTGGTATGGTCACTTAAATAGAATGGGAGAGGAAAGATTAGCAAAACAAGTGTTCTCTGCCAGGTTGGCAGGAAAACGATCCAGAGGAAGACCAAGATGTAGGTGGATTGATACGGTACAAAATGCCTTAGACGATAGAAATATAAGATCTGATAATGTTGGAATCTTGACAAGTAACAGACTGATTTGGAGGAAAATTGTAGATAGGAAGTTAGTAATGATGTAGTTTTTTCATGTAGTACTGTCATATCCTGTACACCCCTTGAGGGTACATGGCAGGAATTTGATGATGATGATGAAATTTCAATTTCACCATTATGAATGCATGCCTGCTTCAAAGTTTTCAGAAGTAATCATGATCATTCAATTTTTTATGATTTATGTAATCCTGTGTTTGAATTGCAAAATACTACCACTGTTTCTTTTAAACTCTAATAGAGTGCTCACTCTTTACTCAGCTATGATGAAGATGTGAATAAATAAACATGCTAAGTGATTACTTAAATTAAGGGGATATTAAATCCCGCATAGTTTTAAAACCGAATAAGAAACTCAAAGATCGGAATCAGAGAGTTTCTTGCCGATTATAGTAAACTATAAAGTATCGGCGACACTAGCGTTAGCCAATGCAAGTGATCCTAGTACGTAGTACAATACCGGGCAACTCGTTGCAAAGGTGGAGGAAGTTCAGATCGCTATTCTTAGGTATTTTCCATAATGTAAAAACACATTTCCTAGAAAATGTATGCTGTTATTACATTATGGAGGGAGGTCACTACCCAGACCGGTTTCAGCCTTTTTTGAGGCTTGCATTGGCTAACGCTAGTGTCGCCGATACTTTATAGTTTACTATAATCGGCAAGAAACTCTCTGATTCCGATCTTTGAGTTTCTTATTCGGTTTTAAAACTATGCGGGATTTAATATCCCCTTAATTTAAGTAATATTTTCATTGCCGAAATGAAGCTTATTAGCTCTTTATACTTAAATGCTAAGTGACATTATTATTATTATTATTTCATGACACCTTGGAGGTGTCACGAATAATAGAGGTGATAATTTATTCTTGGTGGATGGTAGAAAAAAGGAGAGTTGATAAAATGGTTTGAGGGTGGTGCACAGATTAGTCCAAAAACTCATCAAGCGAGAGCACCTACTCTACAACTCTCCATTTCTACCACTTCCATCTGTCTCCATCATCTATCCCAATGCCATCCGCCACCACCACCACCACTAGTATTTTTTGTCTGTAAATTGCATGTATCCTGAAGGTTGATTTGTCTGTATGCAGGATGAAAAATCTGTGTTTCTGGGAGAAAAAACCCTGCTGCTTCCATATGAGACCAGCAACTCACCTTGAAAGTAAATTAGCCAATCTCATATGGAGGTAGCAGGATTTTTAGCAGAGTACTTGTGTCAGTTTTGAATGTTGCCAACTGATCATTTCTTCTTTCCCTGAAGATGATGTTGTAAACAAGGAAGCAAAATAGACAGGAAGTTAAGAAATTCCATAATTTTTTTACATTTGAAAATTGTAAAAAAAAAAATGATAAAAATTACTACATACTATAATTATAATTTTCCAGAATCATATTAAAAAAGAGAATATCAGAAAAGAACTTCATATTGTTAGCAGCATCCAAGAATGTGCAAGCAGAGCTAATCTAAAATGATATGGTCATTTAAACAGAACTGAATAGGATAGGTTAGCAAATCAAATGCCAGGATGGAAGAAAAAAGACAAAGGAAGACCAAGAGCTATGTGGATTGATATAGAAGAAATGCCTTAGAAAATTGAAATATAAGGTTTTACAATATTAGAGTCCTGACAGATAAATTGATTTAGAGAAAAATCTGTCTACATGATGTAAACTTTTTATTTATATAGTTTTCTCATAATGTTCTGTACATCCTCAGAGCACATATCAGGAATTTAATGATGATGATGATTTATGCAAATCATGTTCCACTCAAGGTGCTTTTTAGAGACTACAATTGTAGAAAGTTTTTTTTTGCTGGTTATAAAGTAAATTATACTTCACAAGAAATTATATTCACGTACAAAGTTTGTTTACTAACATTTGGATAAAGGATTAAACAGGAATATAATTTCTTATCAATATAATTTTCCATTGAATAAATTTCCTCACAATTGCATTTATGAAATAAGATAGAAACAAAACACTAAACTAACAGTATATAAGATAGGGTTCAACCTATTTTTAAATTATGTATCTCTGAGTTGTTAGAAATAGAGACTACAGATATGACAGATCTGGAAAAAAATTAGGAAAGTGACCAAATGTTTAATGAAAAATCTTATTAAAAAGGAAGATATTTGATAGAACCTTTGTACTGTTAGCATTTAAGAATGCGTGTGAGAGAAGCTAATTTAAGATAGCATGAAGTCATTTAAATGGAATAGGAAAAGATAGGATGGCAAAAAATTGGTGTTTGATGAGAAGATGCCAAGAAGAATCATATCTGCTGAAAACCTTACAACATTCAAACAATAAATTTGGAAGAAAACTGTTAATAGGAATAATAATATAAACTTAATTTTTGAAGAAGCATTCTAGTATCCTATACACTCCTTGAGAATACAGGCTAACAACATTTTAAAGTTTCAGACTTATATTATTTGTTTATACCCTTTTTACGAATCTTGTTTAAATACTTTCATCATCATGTCTGATTTTTATACTTTCATACATATTTATATTGATGATCACAAATAGCTTTCCAAAGAATTAAAATTAAATATACCTTTAGATTGATTTTTCAAGATATCAAGTTCCTGTTTATACTTATTAGCTTCTATGGCAGTTAGATGCATTTTTTGTTTTAAAACATTTTCTTCTTGTTGGTGACTGTTGAGTTCCACTTGGAGAGAACTCATTTTAGATATTGCTTCGGCTAACTCAGCAGCAAGTTTAGCCTTTAAAAGAAACATCCCATTAATATATTTTAACTAACATCACTAAAATTAAGACAATTTGAAATATTCACAATGTACTTTTGTGTTATCTTTCAAATGCCTGTTTCATTAACTAAATAAAAATTGATGAACTCAATAATAAATAACAAAAGTATATTAGATATTTCAAAATATATTTTCATTTTGAATAGGTGATGGATTTTTCATTTGAAGTTCTCTTTTTTCTCTTCTGGTCTTTTTTATTTTCAGCACTTACTCAAGATTCCTAGAATAAGTACTGAAAATGCAGAAGAAACATGTGTGAGAGAAAGAGAGGGAGAAGAGTGCTCTCATGCAACATATATTAAAATTTCAGGAATTACTGTGGCGTTCACAGATTTAAAATGAGATTATCCATTATTCACACAATTCCTATCATATCCCTCCTTAAATTTACTAGTATACTGATAGCATGCATGCACGCACACACAATCGTCTCTGGAAATTCATTCATTAACAACTCTCCTAAGCAAAAAATGCATGGCATTATACACACCTTAAAGGATATGTTTTGCCTTAAGGAATAATACTAATGACTTATTTTTAATGGCATTAACAACACCAAACAAACTATTTTAGAAAAAAGACATTTTATTAACTTGCTTATATTTTGCCAATTTCAAATCAGCATCATCAGAGCACAACACAACATGTATATGTGAAAGTGAGTAAGTGAAACAATACAATCGTAAAGGACAAAAGATGCGTTAACCTCTTTTCTATTTCATCCACCTCGGCTGAGGTGAATGAAATAGTGAGACCAACTTGCACTTCTTATCCATGTTATTCAATAGGTGTTACAGAATTGTATCCAGATTTATCTGGTTAAAAAAGTTATATAAGAATAAAAATATTGTTATTACAAAAGCTGATAAGGGAAATACAACAGTTATCAACAAATCAAGAAGATTATGATAAAAAAAAAAATGCAAGATCTATGTGAAGGTTCTACATATTGAATTATAGATTGAGACCCCACTATGTCTCAAAGAAAAAAAGCCCACAAATTATTGAAAATAGTGACTTCCTGGCTCAAAGAAATCATCAAAAAAACATTAAAATAAAATAAAATAAATAAATGATAAAAAATAACAAATAAAATAAAATCTGTTAATGTTAAACCACCTCACGTTTATGGATTACCAAAAATCCACAGATCTAACATCCTCTCCCCCCCCCCCCCCCACTATGCCCTACAGTCGATGCAGAGATAGTCTCAATTATAAACTTTGCCCAACAGTTAGCCAAGTCTCTTGCTCCCCTTATTAGCAACTCCTCTACTTTTGTAAAAATCTCAGTCCATTTCAAATCATATTCTTTAAAATTCAGACAATGGTTAGTTTTGATGTCACCTCTGTATTTACCAATGTACAACTAACAGACACTCTTGATTTGATAATGCTTAAATTTGCAAAACAAAATACTTACCACCGTTACACACAAGCCCCTAGTATGGTTATGCTTTGTTGATGATGTTTTTGCCATTTGGCCCCACGGACAAGACAATTTGGATGCTTTTGTCAGCTAGCTAAACAGTCAACACTCCAAAATCCACTTCACAGTAGCAATAGAATCTAATAACTGTTTACACTTTCTTGTTTACCCCGCCATGAAGATATCTACATAAACAATCATATCATCAGCCAGCCCCAAAGTATGATATTTTACTTACAGAGCCATTTGTTCTAATGATACAGCTCTGTCCACAGAACTCAGAACTCCAATATCTGCACCACACTTTCTTGCCCAATGGCTACAATTCCTACAAAATAGATAAAATACTATATAACCCCATTACTTCTCTCTCCTCTCATACACAGGAACACAATATTACCATTCCTATTCCCTATGTCATGGGTACATCAGAAAAAAAATAGCCAAAGTACTAATGAAACATGGCCTTTGCACCACATTCAAACCTCATGTTAAACTAGCAACTCTGATCTTCTCTCCTAAGGATTAACTTCACCTCTAGCATACCCTGGAATGTATAAAGTTCCTTGACTGTGACTTTGCCTACAATGGGCAGCAGGAAGATCTGTTAACATCTGCCTGGAAGAACATAAAAAAATACATTCCCTATCATTATTATGGCAAGTCAGGACTGGCAGACCATGCTTTGGACACTCCTTCACACAGGATTATATGGAAAAAACTAACGTACTAATTAAAAGTTGTTACAGATCCGAAAGATTATTTTTTGAGTCAGCCTATGAAGAATTCTCCTAACCTGAACAGATATGGTTGCATAATTTGTCAAAAATTTGGGACACTTATCTTAAAAGCAACTTTCACAGAGCTGTAATGTTTTTTTATTTTATTTATTTATTTTTCACAACATTAGAGAACACCAAATTAGGACTTTAGATCGTTTGTTTGTTACAACCGTATTGTTTCACTTACTCACTGTCACATATACATGTTATGCTCTGATGATGCTGATTTGAAAATTCAGCAAAATATAAGTTAATAAAACATCTTTTTTATAAAATAGTTCGTTTGGCGTTGTTAATAACATTAAAAATAGGTCATCAATAACCTTCAACATCTAAGCTTATGTTAGACAGAATAATACTAAGGAAATCAGGTTTTAAATTACATATGGTAATTTAAATGTTTAAACTTTATTAAGTTTAAATTAATAATTTAAACAAGGGAGGGGAAGGATATGAACAGGAATTACATAAAACAAAAATTCTCAAGTACAAACCTGTAAGAAGTGCTATTAAAACTGAGAAGATTTGGAAAATTTGGAATCATTTGGAAAAATAAATTACATTTAAGTGGTGAGTACAAATTATTTTTTTTACAGCATAAAACAAAAACTGGTTAAAATAGAAAAAAAAAAATTATACCCTTCAAAACTTCAGTATCTGTTCACATACCCTACTGATATGAAATTAAATTGCCTGCATGGCTATGTTACTGGTATAAAAGTAAATACATTGCATTTTTTTTAACATTTTATTTTTTTATACATTAGTGCCTTGTGACATGCAAAAGTTCTCAACATGCAATTTGGTTACTTCATTTCCACTCAGAAAGTCAAAAAGTTATCAATTTCTGATATGTACCCTAAGGGGATATAAAATATATGATAGTACATCAAAAAGTTACATCAATACTAACTTTCTAGCGACAATTTTCCCCCCAAAGTAATCTGATTAATTTATTTATTCGATGGAGTTTCCTCCCTTTTTCTCCCCTGTCCCTATTGGGGCGAGTTGAGCCCCCTCATGGGGGGGTTAAGTATTTATGGCTGTAGATCCGTGTGTTCACAGGGCCAGTTTGTTTGTTTGCGGGATGAAAAACCCCAGTTAAACTTGGGGGGAAAACCCTGCTGTCCATGCCCAAGACCGGCTAACTTGGCTATGGCTGAGGAAGATCCTTTAGTTCCTCATGTTGGCGACGGGAATCGAACCTAAGACACTCCTTTCCCAGGCATATGGTTGCAAAACGCACTGCCACTAGACTAACTGCGTGGACTAGTAATCTGATGTCTGAATCTGATGACTCCAATATTATCATATGTTATATTTTTGCTTTCTAAGGCACCTCTTACTATATCCATCCACCCAGATCTTGGTCTTCTTCTAGATCTTTTTTCCTACCATCCTGGCAAAAACTTGTTTTGCTAACCTTTCCTTTCACATCCCATTTAAGTGGCCATATCACCTTAGATTAGCTCTGCTAACACATTCCTGAATGCTAATAATATCAACTTCCTTTCTAATATGCACATTTTATTATGATATTATCATTGATACCATCTATTCACTCCCCTAATCTTTTTCATAACTATCATCAGTAATCTCCAATCTTTAATCAAGATGCTTGATTAAAGATTGGAGACTTTATACATACCAAACATCACATCCATAAGTTAAAATTGGTCTGAACACTCTTTTCTCTTTTATTTCATACAAATTTATTTACTTGACACTTCCTATCATAGTAGCTTTGCTAAAATTGTCTATTTCCAAATTTAATTTGCCATCTTCATTAAAAATGTGCCTAAACTGTTTCTGCAGGATCTCCATTCTGGATGCAGTTGATTTTTTGAAATTTTTCTGCCTGTTTTCATACAAAATTTATCACAGTAGTCATTCAGTTTAGTCCGAGAATCCTACAGACCTGTATTGGATTTATTTAAGAGTATAACATCTTCTGCTTAAAGTAAAAAGCTCAGATTAACATTTCCAATTCTGATATCAGGTTTAATGTCACTTGCTTTCCTAATACAATCGATATAGATGATTAATAATAGTGGAAGATAATATATACCATTGTTAAATACCTGATTTAATATCGAACCATCTTCTTGTACTTCCTTCAGTTCTAAATGTTGATTTACCAAATATTGACAACATATTGCTCAATATAATGTCCCATTTATACATATAATTGTAGTGTTTTGAACATATTTTTGCTTATCTTGTTTTATGCCTTTTCCAGATCGACACAACTTAAATCTAGATCTTATATTCCCATGATTTCTCAATTATTTGTCATGAAGTGAAAATATGATCCTGATATCCTTTATTTGGCCTGAATCCAACTTGTTCTTCTCCAAGCTTCTATTACACAGTTTTTTTTAGCCTTTTCTCAAGAATATTTGCATAAATCTTATCAGGAATATTCAGCAGAGAAATTCCTCTGTAATTCTCATATTGTTTTATTTCTCTTTTAAATCTCTCATTGTATCTTAGATGGATACAATGAGAGATTTACTTCACCTGGAATTTGGCACTTTGATCAAGCCTTCTGAATTATGCCATGTAGATACTGGAAAACTTTTACCCCCCCCCCATATTTGAGCATTTCTGGTTGAATATCATCTAATATGCCTTCTCACATTTCAGATTTTTGATGCCTTTTCCATATATCAAGTACTGATTTCTATTGTCACTTCTTATTTCATTTGGCAATTTTTCAAGGTAATTACTCCAGACATCTAGAACATCTTTATCTTCAAGTTTCATGTCACCTTTATCATTTCTGATTATTTTTATAATATCCTTCGCCCATTTCTAAGCTTTTTTCAATAACCTCCAGAATACTTTCCTACCTTCCTGATATTTATTTTCCCATGATATTTGTTTAGCTAGTTTTATACGGTGCTTCACTTTCTTACATTTTTCTCTGAGTACAAGTTGAATTATTTGCCAGGAACTTTCGATACTTTATTCTTTTTCTTCAGGGTCTGGCAATGAATTTCCAAGGTCTGGTTCCTATTTTCAAGATAATTACTCCAGTTCTTTTCTTTCATGTTCTTTTGAATAATGTTTGTATATTTGAGTCTACAGTTTACCTCTGAAAGATTCTCAACTTTGATCGGTTTAAAAGTTTCTTACAGATTTTTCTTTTCAATATGATATCCAATTTTATCCTGCTCAAAACTAAATGGCGATCACTACCAATTTCAAATCCTCCCTATACTCTTTTGTCCAGCATGATGATTTTACTATCAGCAACAACATTGTCAATGAGACTTATTTCAATGCACCTTTTCTCACGTGAACTTGTGCACATTTTTATGTTGAAACTTGTTAGTAATAATGGTCACATAGCAAAAGTTGCAAATACAACTCAGAGGATAATTGCTATGCTGAAGCGAACCTTGACACGTAAGGATAAGGAAATAATTTTGCCTCTTTATAAGGCTTTGATAAGACCACACTTGAATTACTGTGTGCAGATTTGGTCTCCCGAGTTCCAAGGGGATAAAGAAGCTGTGGAAAGAATGCAAAGAAGAGTTACAAAGATTATATCCGGATTATGGGATTTAGATTATGAGGACAGATTGCAAGTATGTGGATTACAGACTCTGGTTAACAGGAGAAAGAGGGGGTGATATGATAGAGGTCTATAAACTTTTGAATGGGTGCTATAGCATTTCAAATGATGAAATTTTTCATTATATGGAAGGCAGGGAGAGAACACGGGGGCATCCATGGAAATTAAGGTCGTTCTCAGTCAAGAAAAGGGTAAGAGCTAGGTTTTTCTCTCAGAGAGTAGTGAGTGAGTGGAATAATTTGCCCTTAGGGGTAGTGAGTGCATCTAGTGTAAATGAATTTAAGGGAAGGTATGATAGCTGGGTTGGATAATTTACAGCCTCCCTCGATGAGTCCTTGACTCCCTGGAGTTCTTAGATAATAATAATAATAACTAGTCCATGTCAGAAATCCAACAGGTATTTACCATTATTATTATTATTAGCTTAGTAATTTTCTTCAAATTTTCCCAACGCATTTCTATATGACTGAAAATCATTTTCTACTCTGCTGTTTAGATTTCCAACAAGGACTAACTTTTTCTTTGTCACATTTTCCTTCTCTAATGAAAAATTCCTACACTTCTTCATTTGTAAAATCTTCTATGAACTACAGGCACAAATAAGTCTCATTGTCTAGTTTCTTAAGCTATTTGCTCACATCACTATTTGATATTGCCTGTCATGCAAGGTTATCTTCATATTTAGTGTTGAATACTATAGCTACTCCTCCTTTCACTGATTTGTTGCCAAAAAGTCTCACCTGTTTTTGTTTCAGTAAATTGCTTTGACTGAAGCCTTTATTTGATGACGAAATTTGCCAAAAATTAAAAATGGCTGACTTTGAAGCCTAAAAAAATGATGTGGAGATGATTGTTAACTCTCATAAAAATTTCAAATAAATATTTGAAATTTTTATGAGAGTTAACAACAGACATCTATTATGTCAATCTAGTATTTATCTAATTCCTTTGTTACTTCTATTTCTTTTCCATTGATACTTCTTGCATTGATGGTGCCAATCTTGTGTTCTGCTAATGCTGAGTTGGGATTTGTTCCAGTATCTGATTTTTCATTGTTTGTTCTATTTCCCTCCCAAAAAGGACAAAGGCCTTGTTTAACAGGGCAATGCCCTCTCATGAAATTCTAACACATTATACAATCATTTTGTTTTGATTTAAGCCAACAAGAATACAATTTAATCGGCTAAATCCCAAATTGCTAACTCATCCTCATTCATTCAGCACCTAGATAAATGCCTACTAATGGAGTGCACCACTAGAAGGCAAGGAATGGACATTAAGTCAGAAGCTTTGGTCAGTTCTCTGCATTCCTTAAAAGGCCATATGGACAATTACCTTCGGTTATCCATTTTGACTCTTAAGCACACTAAGTGGATGTACTAGATATGCTGATTAGATAAATATATCTAATCAGCATATTTAGTACATCCACTATGCAGTGAAAAAAATTGTAGTTTTCTTCATTTTCAAAAGACTGTCTTACCTCAAGGGATGAAAATAAAAGAATAGGACCAATATATTTTTATAGCATCTATCCAGCATAAAAATTTCAAATTTTTATTTGGTCCCTACATCATTCTTTTAGGCTCCAATCAAGGTAATTTTCGACAAACACATTCCACTATGTGTATAAATGAAGGATAAAAAAATCAGACTTGTGGATTCAATCTAGGGACTGAAGAATAGAGTACAAATTGGAGATAAAGAGCACTCATAATATCTGAAGTAGGTGGCAGCTATCTTGAAAAAAAATTAATTTGTCTGAAAATGCAAATAAGAAATAAAAAAGTATATATCTCAAGCATTAAAGTGGCAGTAAAAAAATCAGAAAATAAGCTGCAATTAATTTTAAAACCTTTTATAATTGTGAAATTCTATGGATCTGCCAAATAAAAATGTGGATGATCCTTCTAAAAGAATTAGGTTCTTAGAAAAATTATGGATGTAAAGAAATATCATGAATAATAATGTTAAAAATGAAGACATTATAAAGAAAATAATATCATAAGCATTCAAAAGAATGCAAAAATAGACTAATCTAATCTAATCTAAGGTATCTATAAGGTAGGTTAATCTGCCAACTTCGAGGATTGCTGCAATATTAAGACGAACATTAATCAGCAGAGATAAAATGATAATGATTCCATTGTATAAGGCCATGATCAGGCAACATCTGGACAACTGTGCTCAAATCTGGTCACTGGAGTTTAGATAGGGGATGATGATACTTTGGAGAGGGTGCAGAGGGTGGTGGACAAAAACGATTTCAGGACTGTGGAATGTTAGCTATAATGATAGATGGAATGTAATCTGCAGTTTAGCTGAAAGAAGGCAAAGGAATGACATGATCAAAACATTTAAGCTCCTGAGAGGTATTTATCAGATGAATAAAAGAGGAATTTTTCAGATAGTGAAAAATAAGAGGCAAGAACTAGAGGCTATCCCTGGAAATTGCACAAGGAAGTGGTGAATAAAAGGAGATGAAAAGTATTTTTTTTGGTGGAGTGTGGCAGTGAATAGAATACATTGCCTGAATATATTGTGAATGCTAAGAGAGTGAATGAGTTTAAGCTTCAGTATGATAGATATGTTACAGGCAGGGGAGATTTTCTGCAAGTCTGTGAACTTCTGTAATACATGTATACTTATTTCACATTGTAATGTAAGGTGATGTATACTTCTTATATAATGCATGTAACTGTTAATGGTATAAATTTCTCTCTCTCTTAACGAGTCTTTAACTCCAGAGGAGAATTAATGTAATAATAATAATAATAACATAAGGTGCCTTAGATTAGCTTTCAAATCTAAGTTTTGGCCTAGGCTGATGAAGATTGCAGGCTAAAACTATTACTTAATCCTTATAGGTTCATCATTATATGAGAATTATTTGATGCTATATATTTCTTTATAAAATAAAATTATAAGTGTTTGTTTATGCAAGAAAATATCTTGCTTAGAGAAACTGCAAAAAAAAAAACAGATTTTTCTTGCAGAGATGTGTTTGTTATTGGAAAAATAATGCAACATGTTTTTAATTGTTAGGTGTCTGATGCAAGCTGCTATTAACATTTATCAAACTTTAACTGCAGGTTTTTTTTAATCCCTTTATTTTATGAATTTTTGCTATGGCATTTTTATGCCTGAGTTATATGATAATTTAAGAGCATTTGCATAATTCTTCAAAAACTATTTTCTATTAATAGTTAAATATTTGAAAGGAACAGACCACCTACTTTTTCCTGTTCTACAGCAAGCAGTCTTGCTTGAGACAGAGCTGTAGAACTGTGGAGGGAATCACTTCGTTCTTCTAACATGCTATTGCTGGTTTCAATAAACCTAAAGAAATATTATAATATTTAAATAAAATCTCAAACTTAAAAATTTTAAAAGTTAAAATTTTCAGTAAGAATTAATATTAGATGTTATTACTTAAATTCTTAACTGCTATGTGATTAGTAAATTTAGTGCATACTCTCAGTTTTGAAGTGTAATGCCAATTAGTCTTCGGCAATGTAACATGTATCAACTCCAATACTTATTTAATAATAAAATCATAAAGAAAAAAGGTAACAGAAAATATATCTTTGCAAAACCTTTATGATAATAGTGTACGATGCTGCTAAGACGAGGAGAATAGTACTGTCATTACAGCAAACAAAAATAACAGTTAGCTCATTTGCTATAACAAAACTAACCAAAGTTCTGGTCAGTCCACAACCAACTTACAACTATAACAAACTATTCCTCTGGGCCTGAAAGTTTTAACTCCAATGAAAGTATACAATTGGAAAAGAAGATTCAGGTAGTCAATTAAGGCCGACTAGGATGTATAAGAGATGTAGTGTTAAAGAAGGCTGTTGAGGATACCATATATCAAAAGGTGGACAAATGGATGGGTGCTAGAAAGGATCAGTAGAAGTTTAAAGTTCCTTAATGATATTGACAGAAGAAAGTTGAAATACTTTGGATACATTGAAAGGATGACTTCTTAAAACAGTAATAGATGGTAAAGTTAATGTCTGATCTTCAGAGTTGAACCTCCAGAAAAGAATACAACAGACTTACCTAGTGAGGACTGGTGTGGCACTTCACTGAGCAACAGAGTGACATTTGATGATGTCCAATGAATAGACGGATGGGATGTATAAAAATACTGTATGATTTCTAGTTAGCAACCCTTATCTATCCCTTCTTCTTTGTTTGGTTCCCTAAGTCTGGTGTTCAACTACGAGGAATTCTGTATATCCCCTGAATATTTTTCAACATATTTAAAAGGATGAAATATTCTTTTTATTATTATTATGGCTTGACAGCCCAAATCAAACCTGGGCCTCCTAGATTTGTTGCCTCCAATCCTGTCTGTCCAAAATTTCCTTTTGGTCTTTTACCAATAATTTTACTATTGATAGTCTTCATAAGAATATTGTCATTTTCCTTATGAAAAACATGTCCTGCTCACTGCAATTTTTTGAACTTTATTACACTGGATATTGTGGGTTCTTTATCAACTTTGTGGATTCTTTATGGTTGAATCAGATTCTCCAGATACCATTATCACTCACCAGTCTAAATATTTTTCTACAGACTTTCCTTTGAAAAGCTGAAATCAAATTCTTCACTCTAGCTTTAAATATCAAAGTCTCACATCTACAGATAACTACTGGATGAATTACTGATTTATATATTTTTACTTTAGTCTTCCAATAAATATCATTTGAACAGAGTACATGTAAGAGAGAACAGAAAGCCTGATTATCTCTATTTATTCGATTCTATGATTCCACCATATCATTTGATTGGCTAATGATAATTATTCTTAAATATTTAAATTGTTTCACTTTTTTAATTTCAAGGTTATCAATTTTCACATTTGTGCCAGTTAACCCATTCTTCCTGATATTAATTATTATTATTATTATTTTTTTTTTTTGTGATTTTTAATCTCATCTTTTCTGCTGATTTTTCTAGTTCATAATAGTTTCTTCTGCTTTCTGTTTGGTTCTTGACATGATATTAAGGTCATCTGCATATGTTACAATCTACACTGAATTGTTTATTAGGGTGTCTTTAGTATCTATTGGCAACAATTAAATAACATATTACAAAACTAAGTCGAAAAGTTTTGAAGCCATACCATCTCCTTGATTTAATCCTTGAATTATTGGAAAGGGATCTGTTAAATCATTTTGTATTTTAACCTGTACTTCTGAATTTTCCATTTGGATGAAAGATTACCAATGCAAATTCTGACAAATAGTGATTATTATTATCTGACTCCTAAGCCAGGTAGTAACTAACCCTTAAGTGTGAAATATAAATTTCTAACTCTTTTTCAGTGGAGTATTATTGTACCATCTAGTAGTGTGGTTCAGTCAGGTGCTACAACTAACTTATTAGTTTCAATTAATTATCACATCTACCACCAAGGAGTCTAGGGTCTCATCGTGAGAGGGTACTTCACTCAACCATCTCTACTACTTAATCCTCCATCTACACACAATGGTACTATTCATGATCTACACACCACAATGCCATCCAATGCCCACTAATAGTATTTTTTTTTGCCTGAAAATTGTGTCCCCTTTGGTTGATATACTTGTATGCAAGATGAAAAATCCAAGTTTCCAGCAGGCAAAAACCCTACTACCTCTACATGAAACTGCTTAATTCACTTTTAGCTAAAAAAAAGCCCACATAAAGATTCTGCTCATGACAAAAATCCAACTCAGATCTTTTCGAATTGAAGGGTTCAGTTGTTCTAATTGTGCTACAGGGACACTGTGATGATAAAAATATTTGCAAAAAATATAAGAAGCAGGAATCAAGAGCCTGTGTGTGTGCAAGAGTGAAGCAAATTAACGTGAGTCAGGTCATTAACTTCTCTCCTGTATAATGAGAAGCATTTTAGGGAGCTCTTAGGAGTACTACCAATCCAAATGCAAGAACACTATTCAACAAATAGGTGAAATTATTTGTATAGGGTTAACAGCTGTCCAATGTAAAGTAATACATTGAGCAAAACAGAAATCCAATTTCTTGGATAGTGAGAAGACAATATTTGTAAGATGCTCATGCAAGAAAAATATTGAAGACTTAGTTATCCAGTTTGAGAAATTTCATTTTGTATACAGATTGTCAAAAGTAAGAATGGAAGTTTCTTTTCCTTCTTTCTTTTTCTCCTCTCATGAGAAAGAAGACAGGATTGAGGTTTACTTAACACTGAAATTAAAATGATTTAAAGTTGCAGAAATTGATATTCTGGAAGTTTTACTGGTTTGTGTAGTGCAAAGTTTGTCAAATGATAAAACAGATTGCAGTATACAGTCATCATTAGCAAAACTAAGGACTGGATTCCAGTTAAATGGAGGTGATTGTTGATATATATAACAAAAAAGAGAATAAGCAAGAAATGACAGAGAAAGAGCTGGCAACCCAGTTAATTTGACTTGTCCACTGAGCTAGGAATGGGCAGAATATGGAGTACTGATCTATAAGACAAATACCAGTGGAATAGGAGAAATGAAAAGGCAACACAGAATAGGAGTTAACTCTAGAGTGGGACCACCCACCCTTTTTTCTGGTGTGGGCCAAACAAGCATCCATTTTTTATTAAAGGCAAAATACTCATACACATAAATAATTGTACATTGAAAAACAAACAATAACAAAGACATGGGACCACAGAATTCAGTAGATGCATCTACAATATAAATTATCAAAGGATTCTACAAAAGTTCACTTTGCTTGTGATTCTCTTAAAATAAGGAAATCCTAATTCCATTTGGTTTTGAAGTGGTTTAAGTAAAGTTATAAAATAATCTTTTGGTCGTGCATTTTTAAATGTATCAAACTCAAACAATTCTTGGTATGACTGGAAATGAACAAAATTACAATGTCTGGTGGGAGTTGTTGAAAACACCAAGTTTGCTTCATATACTTTGATGTCAAAAAGAAATAATCATTACTGAAAAAAATGAATTTTTTTTTATTAAGTTAGAAAAAATTAAACATGGAAACAAACTTATGTGAAATAAATTTATTAGCTGTAAAATTTTCACCAAGTATCATAGGCATCCTCAGTACAGTGCCACAACAGTGCAATAGGACAATAGATGGTCAGTAAATTCTTAATTATTAAAAAAAGTTACAAAGGTATATTAACAATATTATATGATATATTATGAAATATATTATTAATCAGATATTAATAACAATGAGATAATAATCAGGAATTTGCATAAAGATTATATAATAATATTTCTTATAAAGGGGATAATCAAAGGTCATCAGATCTGTTTTAAGTTTGGTCGGCGTAGAAAGGACTCACGCCTCTTCTTATATAACCACTCTATAAGGAATCGACTTTTATGTAAATAAAATAATTTTTGCAATATGGAAAGGTTCACCATCAGATTTAAAGCTATTCAATTTCAAAAATAAATATGCTTCACCCAAGAATTCAGTTTACCTTAGAAGAGGAGAAAAACAATCAAATATCCTTTATTTAGATATTTTAATTCTTTATCAACCAGATGGTCGTTTACAATTTTTAGAAAAGAAACTCATACTGATCCTTATATCCTTGCTACTTCTCATTATCATTCTAGTCAAAAGGCTGGAGCCATTAAAACCTTATTACATTGGGCTCATAATATTTGTCCTGCTAAAGAATTGAATTACATCAAATCTGCTTTTATGAAAAATTGCTTTAATGAATCCTTAATCAAGAAAGATTTAATAGTTTTAGGTGGCCAGTGTCTAGATCTACTAAAGATATCACTCCCATATAATAAAGGAATTTCTGAATGTACTGCTTAAGTTCTAAAACTTCTTAATGCTGCAGTATCCTTTCATCCATGGTAAAAGTATTAGAAAAATTGGTAAAAAAAGAAAATTCAAGAATGGGTAGATAAAAATATGATACTGTATAAGGGTCAACATGGCTTTGTGAAAGGTTGGTCATGACTTAGTAATTTACTAACTTTTCATAATAGAGTAACAGCTGAGTTGAATAAAGGAAATGGCACACAATGATTTTGTAAAGACATCTGACCATCTGTTATGCAAATTAGAACAAATGGGGATGGATATGTCATTAGTTAAGTGGATAAGAGGGTGGCTGCTGGACAGATATCAAAAGTGGTATATGGAGAGGCAGAATCAAGGCAAAAACAGGTGACTAGTGGTCTGCCTAAAGGTTCAGTGTAGGAACCATTGCTATTTAATTTATACATAAACGATAGAGGAAATAACCTGAAAGGAAATATTCAGTTGTTTGCTGATAATATAAAATTAGGAAGAGTAACAGTTAATCAAGGTGATGTGGAGTGACAATTTAAATAGGCTGTCAGTATGGGCCAAAGTTAATAGGTATCAGTTTAATGTCTAGAAATGTAAAGTTATGCACTTTGGAATAAATAGATATTACAAGCCATTTATCACATTGATGGCACTGTACTCCAGGAAATAGATGAAGCTAGAGATTTAGGGTTGGTGGTAGACAGAAAGTTCAAGTTTAGAGGACATATCGTTAAGGTAGCACATAAGATTACTTGGGTAGTGAAGAACACATTAACAAGTAAATATAAGGAAGTTAAGGTTTAAAAAACCAGTAATCCAGATGTAACTCTGGGTTTCTTGGGGATGTGGAAGCGGTGGAGAGGATTCAGAGGAGTGACCAAGATGGTGAGTGGTCTGTGGAATGTACCTTATGAGGATAGATTGAAGGTGCGTGGATTGCAGAAGTTGGTTGATAAGAGAAAAAAAACGGGATATGATAGAAACATTTAAGTTGCTTAAAGGATTTTATAGAATAGATGCAAAGGAAATGTTTCAGCATTTGACTAGAGGGACCAGAACAAGGGGATTATTTATTCAATTTCAATTATTCAATCAACCAGAACAAGGGGACACCTTTATTCAATTGTTGAAATTGAATAAAGATGTGGTCAGTAGGGGTGTGAGGACTAGATTTTTTGCTTGGAGAGTGGTCAATGAATGGAATGGGTTGCCAGAGTCAGTTGCAAGTGCTTTTTCTGTTAATGGGTTCAAGGAGAGGCATGATAGATTGTGTAGATAAATTAGGTCTCCCGTGATGAGTTTTTGGACTCCATAGAGGTGCCCATGTAATAATAATCCTGTCATGAAGATTTCTGCCTTCCAGGTGTCTACCAGATCCCCTTTTCCTGTGGTTTGGTTTGGACAGTTTGGAAGAGTGTAGCCATCCAACATGAAGAACATAAATCTTATATCCAGTATCTTGAACCTAAGCAGTCTGGCTTAGCAGAACATTCCGTCTTGACTAAACATAGTCTTTTGAAAGAAAACTGAACTCTTACATAAAAAGTAGATTCCTTTTATATATAAGGAGAGCTGTAAGGCCTTTTTACACTGAATGGACTTAAACAGATCCAATGGCCTTTGATTATCCCCTTTATAAGAAATATTGTTATATTATTTTTATAGAAATCCTTATCATCTTTTTAACTTTTTTTAATAATTAAGAATTTACTGACCATCTGTTTTCCTATTAATGCTACAGTGGCTTTTTTGAAATTCTTTTATTGTAATGAGGATGCCTATGCAATCTTAGGCAAAAATTTTACAGCTAATAAATTTATTTCACACAAGTTTCTGTCTTTAATTTTTTTCAAGTATATTAGGTTGTGATAAAAAGATAAAATAAAATGAACCCGCTAGTTTCACCATCACCAATGTGTGGCTTCTTCAGGATAAAAATAAATATAAATGAAAGGCTAGTGACTGTAAACTGAAAGTTACAGAACAAAGCTTGCAGGAACTGTTGTAGTATAAATAACAGAAACACACATGGAGACTGAAATATGGCATAAGTCATCTGCTTTCCAGCATTGTTTGGTGACAATTAGCTGACATATGGACATCTGGCATGTGAAGAGATCTGATAAGATTTTCAAATGTCACTTAAAATAAGTCCTTGGTCCTTATTGAGAGAGCCATGAGAAAAAAATTATCATGACTGATTTCTTTATCTGACGAGAACAAAAATGATCTCCTAGATAAGGCATAGAGTTCTTGTTGCAATTGATGTCATGATGAGCCAAATCTGATCTTTCTTCTCTGTTATGAGTTGCATCTCTGAGATATTTTTTGATTTTTTTTTATTATCTCAAAACTACTAGAAGTCTGACCTATGCAAGGAATTCTGTAAATCCCAGGATGTTTGTAGAAGGGTTTGATGTCTTTTGGAGAGTGGAGGTGGTTATGGATGATGAGAATAAGGTTTATAAGTCACTCTGATGTGAGGTTTGAGAATGGCAATTTTTCTTGAAAGTCTCTAGTGATGTATATGATTGAAATAGGGTCTCTTTAATGCATAGCATGATTTGAAAGTTGGATGAGATTAGAAAATAATATTTTTGCACAGTTTCCTAAGATATCTGTTAAAAGTGGAATAGAAATTGCAGTTCTCAATTTTTCTTTATTACTTTTTAGGACATGTTTTTAAGAGCATGAATGATTCCCTTTTTTTTTAATGAAGTGAATTGAGTGAGGTACGGAATCAGTCGAACTCAGCAATGCTATATTTGCAGATAATGATGATATCATCAATGTATCTCTACCAGATACATTGGAATGTTTTGGAATGAATTTGGCTGATGCTAGTAACTTTTTTTTTTTCCCCAAAAAAATCTTGTAATCTTCCCATGGCTAGGCTGAAAAGCTGTTTGAAGAATTGTCCATTCCATTTAAAGAAATCAGCAACATTCTAAGTGACATTTGGAAATTTTTTATTAGATCACTTCACGCATTCATCTCAACATCAGATTTCAACTTTTCAGTTAATCATCTTCAATCAATGCTAGAAAGCATATGACTCATGCCAGTGTTCCTATTATTTATACTACAACAGTCCTTGCAGGTTAACATACTTGTTAACTACAATAAAGAGCCAAAAGGCTTTTTTTCGACAATAAATTATTTAATTAAGGGGATAATAAATCCCTCATTATTTCAAAGCTGAATAAGAAACTCTTAGATTTCGATCTTTGAGTTTCTTATTCGGCTTTGAAATAATGAGGGATTTATTATCCCCTTAATTAAATAAATACTTGTTAACTTCTAAGTTTACAATCATTAGCCTTACACTTATATTTGTTTTTACATGTGGCTTCTTCAACCGAAGAAGCCACATGTTAAAGTAGTTGGCTCATTTTATGGAGGCACATCTTCCGGATGAGCAAGCCAGATTTCGACAAGATTGAAGTACAGCGCAACAAATACTCGCACTAAGACTAATAGCAGAGAAAGCTCGAAGAAAGAACAAAAAGATATATTGCTGTTTTGTGGCCTTCCAAAAAGCATTTGATAATATTGACCAAAATATAACATGGGCTGTCTTGGAATCCAATGGTGTGGACAATAAATTGATCCACCTGCTGAAAGATATAAACAGCCAAGCACAAGCCAAAATCAGAATAGCAGGTGAGACTGGAGATTGGCTTGCCACTAATCAAGGCACAAGACAAGGGAACCCAATATCACTAATCATCTTCATCACACATCTGGGAAGAACACTAGATAAGATTAAAGAAGAAGGTGGAGGCATTTCAATAAATGGCATGAGAATAAACTACCTCTGCTTTGCAGATGACATCGTCCTGATTGAAGAAGATGCAGCAAGGCTGGAACAGACACTGTAAACCTATACACAGAAGGAAAAAGATATGGACTAAATGTCAACTTTGAAAAAACTAAAACAATGATATTCGGACAACAGGAGTTACTAAATAGAGTTATGATAGACAGATTTCAACTGGAAAATGTTGAACACTTCACATATCCCACCGTGGGCATGGATGTTTGTGATTGTCTGTGGAAATACTAGTGGTGGTGATTGGCGGTAGATGGCATTGGTGTAGTTGCGGTCAGTTGGTGGATTGTGAGTAGTGGAAGCAGAGTTGTAGAGTGGATGCCCCCCCCCCTCGATGAGTCTTTGAACTCCCTGGAGGTGACAAATAATAATAATAATATCTTGGATGTCACATGACGCATGACTTGGACCCCAAAAAAGAGATAAAAATTAGAATAACCAGAGCAACAACTATTTTAAAAGCCATGGACAAAATATGGAAGAGCCGAGCTAAAAAGATGCAAACTAAACTGTGCATTGCAGAAACCTTATCTTCAGAAACCTCGCATCCATAGAGCATGGATGCGAGGCCTGGCTACTTCAGAGAGAATCTGAAAGGAGGATATTGGCATTTGAGAGGAAGTGCTATAGAAAGATCTTTAGAATAAGCTGGATACAGAAAGTGAACAATGAGGAAATCTACAGACGAATACAACCAAAAGAAAACCTGATGCAGAAAATAATCAAAAGGAAACTACGTCTATTTGGTCATATATGTAGAATGAATGATGAGAGAAAATTAAAAACGTTGCTGTTTGGAATAATTGAAGGAAAGAACAAAAGAGGAAGACCAAACAGAGAATGGGGCGATGGCATCGTCAAATGGTACGGAAACGCTATACACAAATTGAGTAATCTTGCACAAAACAGAATGCAATGGAAGAATCATATCAAGATGGCAGCAGACACCTACAGGCATTGGACCCATGGTTGTTGTTGATGATAATGATCACAGCAACCTAATAAACAGTTTTTTTCCAATAATCTAATATTGCTGTTGAAAGTTCTATCTGAAAAAAAACTTATTTTTATGCGTGATTCCCAACACGCAAAATATTATACATCTATAGCATAAGATATTCTGGAGATCAGCACATATAAATGACTGTAGTAATTTTTTTTCTTTTTTATGTCACTTGCACCCATGAAAGGTTGTAAAAGCCTGTGTACCACATGAGGGCTATGTATTTTTTCTTAATCTTTCTTAATTTAATTTTTTTAATGTTATTTATTTTGAACATAATATGTTCTATATGTATAATATCCTGCTCTAGACAGCAAACATGGAACTTTTCCAAGCCACCAATAAGTGGGGAGGTGGTCTCACACCAGGCAATAAAATTCATTTTTCACCTAAAGAAAATCACAAACATCCATGCCACAGCAACATTTGCACCTGCAGCCTACTGGTTGGAAAGCAGATACACTAACCACTTGGTCAACCAGGTTGGCAAATTAACAGCAGACCTCCATGGTGTCTAAACATTCATTGTGAGAAGTACATACTACTGCTCTCTCTCACACATAAGGCTCATCAATCAAACTGAGTTTCTTTAAACTCATTCAAAATGATTCTTTCAAGACAATGCATTCCACTCACTAAGTACTCCCTCTAAGCTAAGAACCAGCTCCTTACTCCCTTGATTTCATCCTCCTTGTATAGTTCCAGGAATGGCCTTTGTTCTACTCTTGTCTTCCATTTCATGAAAAATCTTTCACATTAATCTGGTAACATCTCCTTACTGTCTACCAACTTATCTCTTTATCATATTATTTGTATTTATCATTTACTTTAGCTCTGTAAGGATTGTTTTTATACTCCGAGTGTTTATTAATCACACAAGGGTTTAATTCCGATTGGTGCAATGACTTTTCACTATTTCTTTTAGAATCTGGAAAACAGACTTGAAACCAAATTAAAATATATATATATATATATATATATATATATATTTTTTTTTTTTTTTAATGAAACTAAAATAATATATATACTTTAAATAAAATTACATAACTACAAAAATAATTGCATCCAAGGCCTTCTAAAATAAATTTACACTTTAGAGATTTTCTTATCCAAAAATATTAAAATCATTCATTCTCTGACTCATTCTATTATTGGATTGTTTGACATACACTTAATCACATCTACCAGACTAAACACTCACAACAAAATTGTTCATCAGAGTCAGATTCTTTGTCTAGCCCTTTCCGAAAATCTAAAATTTTCTTCTTTTCCATGAGATCCTTTTTTATCTCCCTTATGTAGCATACAATATTATTCCTCTTGTCTCCATGAAGTAGAAGTATTCTTACCTCTTGCAGTTCTATTTGATGCACAATTTACTAATTGTACCAGAGAAAGAAGTTTCTTCTACTACTTCATAAACAACATATTTAAGTTGAGCTCTTCATGTTAAGCCACTTTACATTTTCAAATTCCACCAATTGTTTTTATTTTCATAGTAATCCGGTGTCCTTAAGACAGAAGATGAAACTTTCCATTCAGTGTTTCCTCAAACATTCAATTAGAACATGGACTGCAATATTTTCTTTTATTTACTGCAATTTATTTTATTTACTGCAATTTTCTTTTATTTACTTGTTGACAGTATCAACTCCTGCAGTTTAAAGACTCACAGTTCTACGATTCCTTTTCAGAATCTTCTATTAATATTCTCTCAACTGTAAAGTAAAACTGAAAAACTTCCTAAGAACAAAATTCTCCAGTTGCCATTCTCAAATTTCCATTAGCTCTCTACTCATTTTCTTTGTTAGCCTGATACTGAACACTCTGTCAGCTGTCAATCATCCACCAAACTCTTCGGTGAGTGTACACTCCGTGTAAATGGCAAGCAAGAAGTTACGTACAATGGCTGACACATTGTCTTGTTAGTGAAAACAGAATGTCTAAACAAAACACAACAAATATCTCAACACTTAACATTTTGTATTACAATAAAGAAGATTAAAATTATTACAAACTATCAAAAATCTAGTGAGTACATTAATTTTCAAATGCTTTACATTCCATTTTGACAATAATATCAATAATGGGCACATCCATATACATGTTACAAAATCAAAACTAATAATATACTAACATAGAGAAATAATTGTAAAAAGATTCATAATTATAAATTATGATTATTTTTACAATATGTAAAAATAATTCTATTCACAGGGCTCAGCAAATTGCATTCCCTCAATCTGTCTTCAAAGACACATTCCAAAGAACAGATACCACCCTAGTCAATCTTCTCTGGAACATTTCTAATATATCCTCATTCCCCATGAAAACTTGGTGACCAAATCCATACAGAGTGATCTATGTAAGACCTAATCAAGGACTTATACAATGGAACCAACACCTCTTTATTTTTGCATGTTCAAGGTCATTGCTCTAACCCAATGTAATACTTCACAACACATACAATCTGACCTCTAAACTTCAGGTCCCTGTCTGCCAACACTCCCAGATCCCTCAACTCCTCCTTCAAAATTACCACCACATCAAGTATATATATACTTGGTATCTCATCCTTGACCACCATATTTTAGAACCTTACACTTTGCAAAACTGAACTGAAATTCCACTCATGTGCCCACTTAATATAATCTACTCAAATTCTCTTGTAAGACCATAATGTGTTCGTTACAATTTTGCATCACCTGCAAAGAGCTGCACTCCAATTAAACCCATTCTACAGGGTGTCCCAAAATTCAAGCAAGATTTAAATTTAGCACCATTTGTGCGGTAAAGTGTTGCCAATGAGAAAAAAAAGACAGCGTGACAGCTGACAGTTCAGGGTTATTAAAAACGGAGCGCTACATGAAAGAACAACGCTTGAATGGATTATGGAACAACAACAAGTGGATGCTTATTTTTCGAACAAAATCATCTTCAGCGAAGATGCTCATTTTCTTCTTGATGGCTTTGTTAATCGACAAAATTGTTGCATTTGGGGTTCAGAAAATCCATGAGTGATCGTTGAGAAACAAATGCATCCACAACGTGTCACTGTTTGGGGCGGATTTTGGGCTGGAGGCATCATCAGTCCATTCTTCTTCGAAAATGTGGCTGGTAAAGCAATAACAGTTAATGGTGCTCACTATTGCGACATGATAATCCAGTTTTATGTGCCTAAATTGCAAGATATGGATGTGGACGACATGTGGTTTCAACAAGATGGTGCCACATGCCATACAGCCCGAGAAACAATTCAATTACTGCACGAGTCATTTCCTGGTCATGTAATTTCCCGTTTTGGTGATCAGAATTGGCCGCCCAGATCATGTGACTTAACGCCGTTGGACTTTTTTCTTTGGGGTGAAGTCTAAGGTTTATGCCAACAAGCCCACGACCACCCACGCCTTGAAGGAGGAAATTGAGTGCTGTATCAACGAAATTCAGCCACATTTATGCAAAACGGTCATGGAAAATTTCAACAAAAGAGTACATATGCGCCAGCAAAGCCGTGGAGGCCATTTACCCGATATGCTATTCCATGCATAACCCTATACTGTATACTTTATGAATCAATAAGAAATTACAATTTTTAATTAAAAACCTGTTTTCTATCAAAATTACTTCTTGCGTGAATTTTGGGATACCCTGTAATAACAATAATATACAAATTACACAATGATGGCCTCAAAACAGATCCCTGTGGTGTACCACCAGTAACTATCCTCTTTTGAGATACTGTACTCTCATAAACAAAATATTCGTATACGACTATCATTCTTCCCTATAAGTGAATATTAAGTTCATGGAGGTGTTCCACAATATCAGCCAAGAAAAGGCATTTTCCAAATCCAATCCATATCATTAAATCTGGGACTGCCCCTTTTTTTTTTTTTCTCTATCATAAAAATTTCGATTTCCTTAAGCAGCTTTTGCAATGTGATATCATTAAGTACTTTTGCCATTTACTTCAGATGATAAAGAACATCTTTGCATTTTTGAAATCAACAGAATTTAGAAAATCTTAGACCATGATTCAAAGTGCTCAGTAATCTTGAATAATTAAGCTGATACCACAACATGCATAATTTCATTGATATTCAGTACCTCTGACAGTAATACCTGTTGATGTATAAGACAGTTAAGCAACTGAGTTCTCTTATTCTATATCTTCAATTTTATAATTAATCTACCAATCAACCAAATACCTATTTCCATCATATTTTTTGACCTGCGAGTGGTTGCAGGTGACCACTTAATTATAAAATTAATTCAGGTATTAATTTTTTCTGTCAAGATTTCAAACAAAACATTTTTCCTAATTATTAAAAATATCCTCCTGTGAAAATATCTATGCCTTTTAATAAACATATTGCATCCAAACCTTCAGTAATATTAAAATTTTCACAACCAATTCCTCAAATATTAATTAATTCGTACAGTGTCACCAATACCATAATTCCATCTGAAGCATTATCTCTGCCACCGCTAAATCTAGAGATCGAGACACTCATCTCTTCCAGCGCTTCCCATTGCATGCTTTTCATGCACATGCACATACACACACGCATACACACATTCTTGTCTTGCACTTGCTTCATTCTTAAAGGACGGGATGTGTATATTCCTCATATGTTGCAAGCTATAAAATCTTCAACTATGTTATGAATAACGTAGTCTTTAAATGGGGAAGGGCTAGGGCTGGTACTGAAATTGGCAGCTGCCATGTTGAATATAATTGCTACATGTGAAGATAATACCGAGATCATGAAATCCTAATTAAATACCAAACAAATACCATACAATTATACAAAAAAAAAAAAAATCACCAATTCAAATAACGCAAACTTAAATACCAGGATTGTTACAAAATAAACACAATAATATTTTTCCTCTACTAATACTTTTTTTAACAGCTCGCATCACTCATTGCTTCCATCTTCGTGCATTAGCAGTGCACAACTACTAGCACAATGGTGCTACATTTAACTGAGATAAATTCACTATTAGCTTTTCCTCCAACTCTTTCTTATAGATCTCAGTGGCATCCTAAAGTCAGTACTGGCAGCTTCTCTGTAAATTTTCACATTCTGGAAATTTGCATGTTTTAAAACTGATTAAACCAGTCATGGCTAGCAGTGATCTATAGGCTTAAATCTTTTGAGATTCTCAAAAGACTGCTAATGAACCAACCCATTGCTTGGATCATTAGCAGTTTAAAGGATTTTGATTTGATCCTCCATCCAAATAAAGCAATTTTTCCATTTTATCGATTAGTCCTTCTCTTTGCCATTAATATTGTTGCTTTTACTTTATTATGGTGCCAACCATGAATTTTGACAGGTTAAAACTACCTTGCTAAGAAAAGAACATTTGACCTTGATGTTGTTTGACAACGGTTATATTGGTTATGATGCTTTTGTTACTAATCTTTTCATTCTGTTACTACTCAAATCACTATCACTTTTCCATTTAAAAGACATGGGGATTATTTATTTTTGTTGCATGTCACAACAAAATAAAAACTTCACTAGAGATGGAATTAAAACTGAACGGGCACTGATGACTCATGACTTCTGAAAGAAAAAGAATCAGGAAGTCAGACAGGTATTTGGCTGAGTAGTAAGCATATCCACTCTCCAGCCAAAAGGCTGCAGGTTCGCATCCTGTCATGGGCATATATGTTTGTTGTGATTGTCTGTTAAAATACTAGTGGTGGTGGTGGTGGGTAGTACATGACACTGGTGTAGATGATGTGGTTTGCTGTAGTTGGTGAATTGAATGGTGGAGATGGAGAGTTTGTGGAGTAGGTGCCCTCCCTCGATAAGTCTTTGGACTCCTTGGAGGTGTCATGTAATAATAATTGGCTAGTTTTGTCTTATTCTATCAACTTCTATGCACTGGTCTAGAGTGACCAGTGCATAGAAGTTGGCAAAGCTGTTTAATGATCAACTTATTAAAGAATTTCCATTCTGATGAAATTAATTATCTCTGATAGGATCAAATTCAGGGAAAATAGAAGTGAATGAGCAAAACTGTATCTGAAATATGTACTTCTGGGTGAGAACTCAATACATATTCAAATGTTGTAATGGAATGTACAAAGGAAGTGACAGGGTTCTTGACTTGATTGTTTAGAGTCTTGTAACTAGCTGGCCTGGTTGGCTGAGTGGTTAGTGTTGAATTTTGAATGAAAATATTTTTACTAAGAAATATCTCATTCAGAATTTAACAAGAAAAAGAAAAAACTAAAAGGGGAAATGCTTGTAAATAAGTGAAGATATCAATTTTGTTTAAAGAACTGTACTAATACAAACTTTGTAATATTAAAGGTGAAAGATGTCATTTTTTTGTAAAAAGATTATAATGTAAGAAGTTTCTCTATAAAGATATATGTTAGAGCATAATAACGAAGGATCAAAGTCCATTAACGACAACCTCGGATAAATTGTGTAGCCGACGGCAATTTGCTTACATGCGAACAGCACGCGCACAATGTTTTTTCCGGGAAATCGTACAGAAGATTCCAGGAAGATAGGAATGAAGTAGGAGCCGGGCGCAAAAAGAAAGTAAGTTTTGGGTGAAAGAGGGGTGCTAGAGATATGGGGTATAAAATGGGTTTGTCTCCCCCCTTTCAGGGCTTTTTTTTGAGGATTTTTCATCTGGAGTTGCTGGAGAAGTTCCGGTGGAGTCGGGAAGAGTTCCAGTTCGAGGTCTAGTCGATAGTGGGCAGCTATTCTCTGCTGTCGTTTTGCGATTTTGGGTGGAAGGAATAGACAAAAAAATTTAGGTACCTTTCCGAGTAAGCCTGAAGAAACTGGCCGCCACATATGTCCACGTGCATCGATTCAATCCATGCTGTTTCCAGTCGAGAATGCGATGAAAGGACAGAACAAAGAAGGCCAAACCTAGCCGTGAGTTATAATCAACCAAGGACGAGATCGAACATTTGGAGGGAAATTATAAAGAAAGGATAGATGGAATAAGTTACAGGAACGTGGTAATGTAAAACCCTTTATAATTCCTCTGTTATCAAAGAACGGAATAATGTGTCATGAAAGAAACGAGATGTTAGGTTATATAACTCTAAACTTGCATGAAGACTATAGTGAGATTTTAGATACCAGTGTTTAGAACCAAATATCTGTTTCTTTAATATTTGTCTGAATGAGTAGTAGTTAATTTGCCATAAGCAATGATCTATAGAATTATCGATGTAAATGTTTTAAGAATATGTGTAAGATAGTCAAGATATTTAAGGGATGCTAGCTAGAATTTTGTGTAGTGAAATGAGCCTATTCTTAGATGTGATATGTGAATTACAGTTGATATGTCTAACCATATAACTTGGAATAACTCTATTCCTATTGAATATTTTTTATTGTAAATGTGTAATCTTTTAAATCTAATAAATGTGTCTTGATTATCTTAACCTGTTTTGTGCCTTGATTTGAATACAATGCACCGTTTGCTAATATTTGAATTTGAGCAGGACAGAAATATATGACAGCGACCACGACTGCAATCTGAAGTGTTTTAAGAGAGATAGACAAAAGTGATATAAGGAGTAATTAATAGATTGATTTACTTTATATATTTTCTGAGGGTTACTTCTTGGTTAAAAGGAATTTCTAACCTAGGGATCTGGCTGGCGCAGCTTGAACAAATAAATATTGCCAGTCATTCTAAGAATCGGCCAAATTGTGTTAATAGATATAACAGTGAAAAAGATAAATGATATAAGTGATATAACCAGGAGAACACACAATAAAAACATAAATGTGAAAAAGAAAAGTAAAAGCACCATGACAACAATACAACATTAGCACTATCTGTTCTCCAACTAACAGGCTGAATTCGAATCATGCTGTGGGCATGAATGTTTGTGATTGTCCTTAGGTGGGAAATGCATTTCATTGCCTGGTGTGAAACCACCACCCTACTTATTTGGAGAGGAGGGTTGAAGTGACTTGGAAAAAAATTGTTCCATGTTTGGTCTCTGGAGCAAGGTTTCCAAGACCATGTACAAATAATAAAAATACAAAATATATAAAATTACAAAAAAAAAAAAAAAAAAAAAAAAAAAAAAACCTTAGCCCATCTGCAATACCAATGTACTACAGGCTTACAAACTTTTTGTGGGTAGGAGTGAAATAAAAAAAGAAAAAACAGAAGTCCCTAAGATATAAAAATAAGATAGTCACTGCATACAAGGATACTAGCATGAAAATGTTAAATAAGACTAGTTTGCATTTCTGGTAGTAGTTAAGATTTTGAAAAAAGTTAGTGAGGGCTAGAACTGAACAGATGATCTGTTCTGGTTTCATAGATTCTTTATGAAGCCAGCAGAGATTTGTAAAATGGCAGTATTATTTTAGTAATCTAGATACATTTTATAAGAATATGGAAGAATGGTCATATATTTAAACATTGATATTTTAAAGTAGCAATGAATGAGTATGGATAATCAGTAAGTGGAATGGTAGATGAAAGATAAAATATCTTTGAAAAATATCAAATCGATGTATTGGAGGAGGGAGACTATCTAGAAAGAGGAAAGGGATTCTAAAAGATTGTTCCTGGGCTGCCCAACAAGAGTCAAATAAGCTGGAAAGGAGAGTAAAAAAGTGATGTGAAGTTATGAACTTGTTTCATCTCTAAATATCATTTAGAGATGAAAACTTTATATTCCAGTATTGGTGGTTCTGCTTCAGAAAGCAGAAAAGACAATATTTTTAATGTTAATATTGGACAATGAATAAAATCCACAGGCAAATTGCAAAGACACAACTCTGGAAGCTTGCTATAATGATAAAAAAAAAGATGCTGACCATCAGACATGGATGTAGTGGTTCTGTTACATATAGTTGTAATCAGACTGCACATGGACTGCAGTGTTCAAATCTGGTTACTCAGATTTCAGGGAGAGTGAAGAAATTGTAGAAAGGATACACAGACAGAAAGGTTATATCAGGAGTGTAGAATATTGTTCTGCTGATGACAGTACACTCCATTCCTCTTCATCATTCACAAAACTTTGTTGTGCTCAGATGACTCCAATTTTATGATATAACTACAAGAAAGAATATAGTAGTAGCAGAGTTATGAAGGTAACTTATGTTACCTATATTCTTGTATCTTCATATGTTTTTTCTTGGGGTTATATCAGTTACTTTAATATCATTTCTGTTCTAGGTGTTTATCAGAACTCCCCCCCCCCCATATCACTGATTTTTGCAGATGCTCACACTGTTCTGATCAATTTCTCAGAAATTCTAAGGTTTATTAAATTCTGTATGAGAATGAAAATTAACTGAATAATGCAAACAGAAATACTTCAACATTTTGAGAGAAAAAAAGATTTATTTAAAAAAATTTCTGCCTGCAAACTGTACATACAGACAACAGAAATGTCTCTGTCATATAATTTGCAAAATGTAGTGTCCTTAAAAAAAGCGAAATTAAGGAAATTACAATGCAGATTAATATATTAACTAAAATAAATTTAATTAAACATTTCTAATATTTTGGCAAAGTCAAATTCCCATTATCAGGAAACACAATATAATATATATGTGCATGCAAGCAATACACTAAGTAATGAGGCTGAAGCATGCCAAATGAGAGTAAGCTCAAAGTCCTAAATACTGCCCCCAGCAGATTAAAATAGATGTCCTTGGCTGTTGAGCTGAAATACAAAGGATGAGAGCTTCCCAATGCAGTAGCAGATTCAAGGAAAAGTGTTTCATATATATATTGTATATTTGCTGCAATGGAGTAGAGGGGGGCCTTTTTCCAGCATATTCTATGGTGAGTTGTCCAAAGCATGGTCAGAAAGTCCTGAGTGGCTGTAGCGGTGGAAACATATATAGTCCTTATGTTCTGCAATTCTGATGTTGGCTGTCCCGCCTATCTATCTCACTGGCTTTAACAGGCCTTTAAAGCCCACAACCCTCCAAGCATGCTTGGATTTCGTAACCGAAATACGAGGATAGAATGGTCACCCCTATGCCTCGAAGTATTCCTGGCTGTATCCCTGTATGTTCACGGGGCCGGTTTGCCTACTTGCGGGAAGAAAAACGCCAGATAAACTGGTGGAAAAAACCCTGCTGTCCACGCTCAAGACCGGCTAACTTGGCTATGGCTGAGGAAGATCTTTCAGCTCCTCACATCGTCGACAGGAATCGAACCTAGAACACTCCTTCCCCAAGTCATATGGTTTGCGAAGCACAAAGTCACTAGGCTAACCGCGCGGACTTTGGCTGCCCTGCCTGTTTCACCATAATAGGATACTTTACAATTACAAAGGACCCGGTAAACACCTAGGATTTTAATTTGTTTTTCAGATATGCCTCAGATATATGGAATACTAATAGCTTTGGTGTGGTCTCTCTTCTGGATAAAGGGAGGGAGTGTGGTTTGGAGTTGCAATGTTTTTTGGATATGGTGGGAGTTGTAGACATTGGCTAAGTAGGTTTTGTGAATGTAGTCTAGTTCTGTGGAGAGGGCACTAATATCTGAAATAATTAATTTTGCCTTATTAAAGTTTTAATAAGTTTGAATGTATCTACCAGCACATGTGTGAGTTTTCTGTAAACAGGGAATACTAGGGCTCCATCAGACTGGCATGTAATTAATGTGTCCAGGAATGGGAGACCTATTTTCTTTTTCTACAGTGAACCGAATCCTGGGATTTTAGTTGTTGTAAAGTGTTAAAAATAAATATGTTGAGAATATGCAAGCTATGTGACCAAATGTAGAACACATTAAAATAACCAACCAATGGGTCTATGTGAGACAGAGTTTAAAGCTTTCTCTCCAAAAGTTTCCACAAAGTAACTGGTGGGGGGGAGGGGCTAAGGAAAATTCGACTAAAATAGAGAGAACAGCCGTTAGCTGTCCTCTCTATTTTAAGTATAATTTTCCTTGACAAATGAAATAACCTGAGTTCATAGCAAATTTAAACGTGGCTGAAATATTGGGAGGAAATTCAGCTTGAATAAGGTCTAAAGTGTCTTTACGTGGAACAGTAGTGAACACAGAGGAGACATCATAATGATGTCTGATCACAATCTTAGTGTGTTGGAGTGTGAGGTTGTCTATACTGGCTTTAAAGTGAGCTGAGTTTTTTATGTAAAAGGCTGAAGCCAGTATATTAGGAAAGCATTTTAGCCGAATGTTTGGCAAATGCATGTGGGTGAATTAAATGGATAAACAACTGGCAGTAATGGCACATTTCTGTTTGTGGATTTCCGGTAGTCCATATACATGGGGGAGGGGAGGCTCTAGAATTATATGGTGTTAGTTTATTGCTAATTTCAACAGGCCAAGAGGTGTGACCTTTTTAAGGAGTCTGTGAAGTGCTCTGATCTATATATTGGTAGGGTCATAGTCTAAGGGAAGGTAGGTTGAGCAAATTTTATAAGCAAAGATGTAAGTTTTAATATGTAATCATGGTGATTTAGAACTACTGTAGCAATTCTCTTATCAGATTTAGTAATTACTATTTTATTATTCTTCCTCACTTCATATTCTTATTAGGAGAGATTACTTTGTGGTTTTGCTTGTGTCCGTGAATTGGCAACATCCAAGTCTGATACTGTTAGCAATATGGGCAGGAAGGCTAAGAATTCCATGTTCAATCTGAATCATAATTTCTTCTCCAGGAATTTTTTTAGATGCAAGTGCATAGTTATGACCAAGAGAAAGCACAATAATTGCTTCCAGTTGGATAAAGGAAGGTAAGTTTATTAAAGTGTTTACTTACCATTGTTGAGGCTTGAGAGCAGAGCTTTTTTAAGACGATACCACCATTCCATATATCTAAGGCACATCTGAAAAACCAACTAAAACCCTAAAAAAGTAGTTTTTCAACCACTTACAGCCCATATAAAAAATTAGCATCCTTGACATGTTCCATGAAAGACCAGCCACAGTCCCTAGACCTCTGAGGTATTCACCAGGTTACTTGTAGTTATAAGCTATCGTGCTATGGCAAACAGGCAGGATAGCCCACATCAGAACTGCTGAGCATAAGGACTACATCTGTTTCCACCACTACATTCACTCAGGACTTACTGACATGCTTTGGACACCTGCCATACAAATATGCTGGAAGAAGGCCACTTCCTTCATTGCAGCAAATATAAATACAAGAGACTTTTACTTGAATTTGCTTCTACCTTAAAAAGCTACCCAAACCTCAAAAAATTTGGCTGCATGAAATTGCCCCAAATTTGCAAAGCCCACATCCTCCACACTTCAGCCCAACAGCTAAAGATGCCCATTTTAACCCACTAGGAGAACTATTTAGGCCTTCAGGTTGGGATGATTCAGCCTCATTACTTACTGTAGTGCTTGCATGCATATATCATATTGTGTTCCCTGGTGATGGCATTTTGATTTCATTGAATTTGTTTTAGTTGAATTTGAATTTGTTATATGATTAAATTTATTTTAATCAATATATTAGTAACGGTTGTAATTTCCTACAACAGTAACTAATATATTAACAAATTTGGAGCAGTTTCATGCAACCCAATTTTTTGAGGAATAGGTTGTTTTTTAATCCAGAAGCAGATTTAACGAGGGAAGAGTACTGTAAAATGAATCAAAGATGATAAAGGTGACATGAAAACTGAAGGAAAGGATATCCCAGATATCTGGAGTAATTACTTTGAAAGACTGTTAAACGAACCAAGCAGGGACAGAACCGTACTAGAAAAATTTCAAGAGGAATGGAAAGAGGAGTATACATCAATACTTGAGGTAGAAAAAGCTGTCAAAAACTTGAAATGTGGAAAGGCAGCTGGAGTAGATGATATTCGACCAGAAATGCTTAAGTATGGAGGTATAAAAGTATTGCAGTGGCTACACTGCATAATTTAGAGGTCCTGGTCAGAAGGTCGAAAATTCCCAATGATTGGAGTAGAGCGCTCATAGAACCCATCTATAAAAAAAGGGAATAAAACTGAATGTGAGAATTACAGAACAATTTGTCTCTTAAGTGTTCCAGATAAGATTTATGCAAGCATACTTGAAAAGAGGTTGAGAAAGATTGTGGAAGAGAAATTTAGAGAAGAACATAGGTTCAGGCCAAATAAAGTTTGTCAAGATCAGATTTTCATTTTAAGACAAATAGTTGAGAAATCGTAGGAATATGACAAGGATCTGTACTTAAGTTGTGTAGATCTGGAAAAGGCATACGACAAGGTGCCCAGAGAAAAGCTTTTCAAAACACTACAATTATATGGGGTGAATAGAACATTAACTACATAAAATACACAGCAATATATAATCTATATTTAAGTTGTCAGTCAGCAGTTAGAATTGAAGGAAGTACAGGAAGACAGAGAAAAGACAAAGATGCACATAATCTCCACTCTTATTCATCATCTATATGGATCACATTATGAAAAATAGTGGCATCAAGCCTGATATTAGAATCAGAGATGTCAAACTTAGTTCTTTGCTTTATACAGATGATGTTGTACTCCTAAACACATCTCATGCAAGTCTCCAGGATTTCTCTGACTAAATTGAATAACAGCTGTTAGAAATTTGGAATTAAAATCAGCAATAAAAAGACCAAAACTGTGAAAACAGGAGCATAGAAAACTTCAGCTACATTCTGAATGAAAATCCTATGGAACAAATAAAATATTTCAGCTATTTAGCCACAGTTTTTATTGAAGATGGGTAATTAAATTTGGAAATAGAAAACAGAATAAGAAAGGCTGGCATGGTAGGTAGCCAGCTGAATAAATTTCTATGCAATAAGAGAGAAATTAGCCAAAACACCAAACATAGTTTTATACAAGACAGTGTTTAAGTCAGTTTTAAGTTAGGGATCTGAGAGTTGGGTTAGAAATAAAGCACTTGATCAAAGAATAGAGACCACAAATATGAAGGTTCTGAGAAGAAATAGGAGAGTGAACCGATGGCATCAATGACAGAATCATATTGAAAATGAAGATATTGGAAAGGATCTTGACATTATTAGCATTCAAGAATGTGTCAGCTGAGCTAATATAGGGTAGTACAGTCACTTAAATAGATTGGGTGATGAAAGGTTAGCAAGACAGTCAGTTTGATGCCAAGAAAAGAGGAAGACCAATGTCTAAGTGGATTATCAGTCAGAAGTGGTCTAGAAGAACAAAACGTTAGATATGAGAATATCATGGGGTGCTCACAAGTAATAGACTGATTTGAAGAAAGACTGTTGATAAGAGATTAACGATAATGTAGTTCTGTCATAGTAACCTGAACACCCATTGGGGATACATATCAGGAAATTGATGATAAAGTAATTTCCTAAAAATTACAGTGATGAATATCCAGCGTATAAGCCTTACCACCAGACTTTTTACCATGTAAGTTGTTGAATATTATGACTAAACAGGAGTCATGTCTGTCAACTGTGTGTGTGTGTGTGTGTGTGTGTGTGTGTGTGTGTGTGTGTGTGTGTGTGTGTGTGTGTGTGTGTGAGAGATATCATTTTTTGCCTGAATTTATCTTTCTGCATAATGTAAAATCTGAGTTTGCAGAAGAAATTTCTTCTATTTGTGCCTGAAACTTGCCAATTCACGGTCAGATGAAGTGAAGTTTGTAGGTTTAATTGAAAATATGAAGGTTATAAATAAAGTACTGGCAACATGTGCACAAAATGTAAAACAGCTTATCAAGTCCATACAATTACATCCCTTAAATGTAATCTCCTGTCATGTTCTGCACTTGCTTCCAAATTTGTGGGAGCCACTGGATATCATCAGCAGAGTGTTGCCTGTTGATATCAGCGATAGTGTGACTTACTACTGGAAAATTTGGAAAGTTCTTTTGCAAATTGCAAAACTGCAGATCTCTGAGGAGGGGGGGGTGTCTTTCATTTTGAGGAACAAGTTGAAGTCACAAAGACTTATATACAGTGAATACAGAGGATTTTCCAATATTTCCCACTGCCACCTGTGCAACATCTCTACCACCAACTGCATTACCTGACATCACGTACCGTCATGCAACAAACATGGTGGAGAACCCATGAAAAAACATGGTCACTTCTCCTTAAAGCTGGACACAAATGGTGCTCCAGAAATCACTGATAGTACTGTGCATTAACAGTTTGTCCTTGGGGTACAGCATGATAAAGAATGACACCTTGAACATTGTAAGCAATTATCAGTATAACGTTAACTTTGCTTGGTTCCTGGTGAAGTTTTTTAAGATGGAGTAATCCTGAATGGTGTCATTTATTGGAATATTTCTTCAATTCAGGCTCATAAGCCCTTGACCAAGTTTCATCAATGGCTATGACATGATTCAGGAACACATCCCTTCATTTCTGTATCATTCCAGATGGAGGTCAGCAACCATGTAACTGTGTCATTTTTGCATCTCAGATCTCAGTCAAGTGACGTGGAAAAACCAATAGCTGAAATTTTATGCACAACAAGCCTCTCTTTTAGGATGCTCCAAACACTTTGGTGGTTTATCCCAATTTCCTGGGCCAACTGGCATACAGTCCATTATCAATCAACCGTGAGGAGTCTCTGAACAAGCACAACATGTTCATATGAAATTATCACCTGCACAAAATGCACTGATCTATCTTGCAACAGTCCAATATGGTAGAGCTATTGCTACAGGCTTCCCTAAGGCCATGATACCAGTCACTCACAGGACCTTGATCCAGGATCATTGTTCTAATCTTGCAAATATACCTTAGAGAATTGCACAATGAGATGTTGATCTTAACCACTTCTCCATATAAGGACATTTGTTAGAATGGGCTATGTCACCTTGTGCACATGTATAGTACATACAACTAGCACCTATATCTGTCAAGAGTAACATTTAAGTTACCAACTATATCCCCTGAATGTTGCCACTGCTTTATTTACAACCCTCATACTTCCTTACCTCACAGTGTATTAAACTTGGTTCATTTTATCAAAAGGGTAAACTACTGACTGCTTAGACACTGAAGAAATACTTTTGCATCAAAAAATTTCTAACAGGAAGTAAGAACCTACCACTAATTCAAGTTTTCTAAAACAAGTAGTGTATATCTTTCAGGTAGTAACTGATATGCATAAAACATATTTCCTTTGTGTGTGCTAAAAATAAATAAACAATAAATATTATGTACAAGTAATGCTCAAAATAGAATAACCTTTGGTTTCGCTGCAAGAGATCACAGATCTTCTCATTCAGATTTTGAATTTTAACATTTTTATCTTCTATTTCCAGCTTAAGACGAGAATTTTCCTGCAAAAACAATTGCATATTAGCATACAGCTGAGAATAAATAATGAAAATACTGATTCATAGTTATATGAATGAAACAAGGTGAATTTCTTTTATGTTTCCCCACCCACAAAGATTATTTTGTGAACCTGTTACATTTTCATTGTGGATGAGCTAGGAATTTTTTTTCTTTTTCTAGTTTTTTATATATATATATATATATATATATATATATATAACTGTTTTCAGGTGCAAACTTAATTGTTTGCATACTTGGGATTAGGAGTTAAATAACCAAGCTTATAAAATTACTTGGTAACCCTAATATACAATATCCCCAAGTTAAAAAATTCATTACATCTACACACACACACACACACACACACACACATTGCGTGCGTATGTTAATCTATTTTTACAAACTCTGAAAATCCTGCTCTAGAAACCAAACATGGAATTTTTAAAAGCCACTTCAGGCCTTCAATCAGTGGGACAGTGATCTCACACCAAACAATGAAATACATCTCCCACCTAAACACAATCACAAACATCCATTCCCATGGAAGATTTGAACCCACAGCCTGTTGGTTGGAGAGCAGGTATGCTAACCACTCAGCCATCCAGGTCGGCGAATTAAGAAACATCTTACAAAGTGGTCAGTTAAAGACTGAAATAGATAAATGAAAGACTCGCATCATATCTGTAAGAACATAGAAAAATTAACCACACATACTGATTCAATATCCAACCTCGCATAGCTGCATTTCACTCCATTAGTAAGGATTCATTATATTTACTCAATAAATAAGAATAGGCCAGCAATTTGAGATATTGCTGAACGAACTGTTTTGAAAAATTTAGAAGATTCCTATTTTGCACTCAAAAATTTAAATTTTTGAGTATATCAGTTGCTATAAATTAAAGATGCCAAGAAATTATATTCTTGGTTTAGTGTAAGCAAACAAAGTTTGCACGTGAAGTAACTTCACGACTGGACAACTTGTATCTAGAGGCTGACTTCATATCACTTGCCTTAGTATCCCATAATGCAAAGCACATATCCTTATGGACATGTATAATGCTATGCATTATGGGAAGGGCCACTGCCCAGACTGGTTTTGACCTTTATTGAGGTCTGATCGGTGGAAGTTAGACCCAGAAGTGATACCAAGATCAAAGTCATATTGAAGTAACAACTTTGTTTGCTTACACTTGGATAAAGGATTAAACCAAGAATATAATTTCTTGGCATCTTTAATTTATAGTATAACCAAGTAGAAAAACTTTGAACATCAGTTGCTGTTTTTTTTCCCTCATGGCACAATATGACAAACAGAATGTACTTTGTTTAAACTCATGATTAAACAAGTTTAAATTTTGTTTAAACTTCATACATTGCATTTTCCTTCGATATTAATTTTACAGTTCTTCCTTGATGAGAACAAAAAATTCTATGCAAAAAATTTTCCAAGATAACAGAATTCAACATTGAAGTTTTTGTCCTTTTTCATCTTGTCTCTCTCTCTTCTTCCTGACTAGCATTCCTGTTTACTGTCAACAGCTAATCTAAACTTTACAATTAATGCACATACCCATTACCATGATTTCAAAGGGAAATTCAAGCGACATCATGGCTGCCATGGACATTATCCAGAATAATATGATCAGGACAAATTTCTGGAACATTTCAAAGTATATCTTTACTAAAACTGCTGAAAACAAATTTTTGCAGTTCTTTCGTAGTATGGAGGTAAGGAACTGTTTGTTATGAAAATTCTTAAATATCTGGGAATTTTGCCTCGATCATGTTATTCTGAATAATGGCCAATTTGGACTGACACCACCTATCCACATAGTGGTTCTGGTAACATTAGGTATGAATTTGCATTAAGAAATGCAAAATAAATAAATAAAAAAGTTTTAGCAGATAACAAAACAAACCATATTTATGAAATTTACACTGTAAATTTCATAAAAAAAACATGATTATATGGGATTTTTAGAATGGACATATCCATGGCATAACTATAAAACAACAAAATTACACAATTAAGCACAGTAATAAACTTTAATGAAAGTACAGATATTCATAATCATCACAGATTTCCTGATATGTACCTTAAGGGGGGGGGGGGGGAAGGGAGTTGAAGCTACTATGACAGCACTACATCCACAATTTCCCTCCAGTTAATCTATTATTTGTCAGCATTCCAACATTGTCACATCTAATGTTTCATGCTTCCAAAGCACTTCTGACTGAATCAATCCATCTAGATTTTAGTCTTCCTCTAAGTCTTTTTCTTGCCATTTTGGCATCAAACACCTGTTTTGCTAATCTTCCCTCACTCATTCTGTTTAAGTGGCCATACCATCTTTAACAATATCAAGTTCCTTTCTAATATTTTCATTTTTAACATCATTCTGCCAGTGATGCCATCTGTTAACTCTCTTAATTCTTCTCATAAATCTCATATCTGAGGTCTCAAGTGCTTTATTTCTAACATAACTCTCAGATCTATAACTTAAAACTGGTTTGAATACTGTCTAGTACACTGTTAGTTCATGTTTGGCTAATTTCTGTCTCTCTTATTCCATATAAATTTATTCAGCTGGCTACCCAACACATCAGCTTTGCATATTCTATTGTTTAAGATACAGATATTACTATAACACAGATATTTTGTATTGAAAATAACAGTATATCATCAGTGTGTAGAAACAAGAAGCAAATCAAATAACAGGAATACAAGGTATACACAATTGGTTAACCAATTAGAAACGATTACCGCATGCTAGAAATTAATATTAATAAAAAATAACATTAAAACTGATGTTTACGAGAATCTCCCAAGCTTTTTTTTTTAGGGGGGGGGGGAGAATCATTCCAATTCAGATTAGGCAAATATAAAAGGACTTCACAATTTTATTTGAAAAGGTGTTCATAATTAAAACTGCTTCTATGGAGAAGATAAGTTTTTTCCCATAGGATATTGTGTTTATTGTCAATACTATGCTGTGCCAGACCAGATTTTTGAGGTTTCATGTATTTAATGTAATAGTGATGTTCATTAATCTTCCCCCCCCCCCCCTAAAATGGCCTGTCTGACCAAAGCATGTCAAATTATATTCACAAGGGATCTGGTAAACACTAGCTAAAGATGGGGATGACAATTTGTCTTTTGGAGATGGGAACAGATAAGAAATTTTGTTGATAGAAAAATATGTGAGAATAAGGTGATACTTCTTCAAAATTTGACCATGTGGAAGAATCCTTAAATGTTGGAACATAGGAAATATCTGTACTTTCATTAAAATTTATTACTGTGGTTATCATGTAATTTTGTTGTGTTAAATAACACAGAATGCCTATGCAAGATTTCTTCACATTATCCAAAATAAAACAGTACAAGGAAGGAAATGGATAGAAAACATCAAGATCTTAAGTGGACTGAATATGTATAGAAATTTAAATAATTTGGCTACAGACAGTTGGACTAGAAAGCTGCCGTTAATAGTAACCTTATCCTGCCTTAGACACATGAGGATGATGAATGGCAGATGCACAATATAAGGAAATGGCAAATGTAGATTAAAACTGTAGAGTTTTCACAGAATGGAACATGTTAAGCTAGCACCTTTCTTTTAGTGTTACCTAAAATGAATGATAAGCTAGCAAAAGGGGGAATGAGAGAGCCTTCCCATGCTCCCCCCCCTTGCCAGTAGTGTTGCCTTGTGGTACATTGTTGGTGCTTCAGAAAAAAGAAGCCCCGGAGATGAATCAGAGGCAACATGAAGCTAATGTCTCAAACAAGGCATCCAAAGGTTTCCAAGCCTCCTGAACTACTTACAATTATGATCAATACAAAACTTACAAAGTTCCATGCCGGCTCAATCGTCGCCTGGAAAAACAAGGATCGCATAGCTTGTTTAGGTGGAGGACAAGCTTCGAAAAATATGTTACAGTCCCCTAATCAACACTACCTCAAGATATGTTCCCTAAACATAGAAGGGATATCTAAATCCAAAGCCGAAGTCATCGGCAAAATAGCCAAAGATAAAGCAATTGATGTCTTGGCTCTCCAGGAAACCCATGTACCCGACACCGCCCTCAGTAGACTAAAGATCCCAGGATTCATTCTCGTGTCTTATAACTGCCACCTCAAGCATGGCCTAGCAACCTATATCCGGCCTGGTCTCAAGATTATAACCCAAAATGTTCCTGATACAGAATACTCCATAGGTATTAAAGTTCAAAATATCACCATCTATAATGTCTACAAACCTCCATCACAATTCTGGCCTGATCAGATGGACTGACCTCCTCCTCACCCTGCTATCTATGTTGGTGACTTCAATTCCCATCACACCATGTCGGGCTATTCCTCTAACAACCGGGATGGTAATAATCTAGCAAACTGGATGGATACATATAATTTGTATTTGAATTATGATGCCAAGTAGGACGGCACTCTTTACTCAGCCAGATGTAACAGAACCTACACCCCAGATCTGTACATAGTCACTAAAGACTCTGAAGACCACCCTCTTCCATCAACCAGAACCATCCTTAACAGATTCCCTAATAGTCAACATCGTCCTACATTAATAGAGATAGGAACATCAATCCCAGTCATCAGTGGAACACCAATCGTTAGATGGAATCTCCACAGGTCTGCATTTCAGAAACAAATCGAGCAAACCATTAGAGCAATTCCACCCACTCCTAATTGCTATCCTAGATTTGTTAAACTACTCAAATCTGCAGCAAAAGCATCTATCCCTAGAGGCTATAGAAAACAATATATCCCATGTTGGAGTAGAGAAAGTGAGGAACTCCTAGCCAAATATGAGGAAACTGAAGATCAAGCTATTGCTAAGGAGCTCATATCAACCCTGGATAAAAACAGAAAGGAAAGATGGATCTCAACCATCAATGAACTCGATTTCGTCACATCTAGTTGGAGAAGCTGGTCACTTTTGAGAAAATTAGGTGGAGCAGAGCCAACGACACACAAAACAACAGAGATAACTCCTGATCAAATGGCTAACCATTTATTGAAAACCTCCAAGATTCATCCCAGCTCTACCAGGAAAATTGCTGTACAAACTTCCATCAGACAAATCCTGAAGACGGAACCCGAGCTTCCTGAACTCGTACAACCAATATCTCGGGAAGAGGTACAAATAGCCTTAAAATTTACCAAGAGTGGCAAAGTTGCAGGAGTGGATGGTATACTCCCTGAATTCCTAAAACATCTTGGTCAACACCTCTTCTCTTCCCAGATGAGGAAAATATCATCAATATAGCGATACCAGAATTTTGGTTTAAGATGGAAGGAGATAATAGCTTTTTCTTCAAAATCGTTGAGAAATATATCTGTGTCAACCACCTCAATTTATTTTTAGACCACCTAAACAAGTGCCATGAAAAAAATCTCTTTTACCTTCGAACTGGAATCAGATGACTGCCTCACCTTTTTAGACCTGAAAGTTACCAGATGTGCTGAGAGTATTAACATTTCAATTTTTAGAAAGCCTACCATACTGATAGATGCTTCCTTCATGCTTCCTCCCATCACTATCCCCCACAAAAATTTGGTATTATTTCCACCTTAGCTCACCGAGCCAAATCATTACTTACAGAAGAAACAGAAATTGAAAATGAACTCCTTTTTCTTAAAAAAACTTTTATTACTAATGGTTTCTCTCCTAAGAAAATTGACAAATTTCTTTCCCCCAGTCACTCAACTACTTCTGATGATCCCCCTCAGCCTTCATCTCTTTGCCTTACATCATCAGCTTTCTTTCACCAAAACTGGCAAAGATTCTCAAGAAGTTTAACTTCAAAACTTGCTTCACTACGCTTCCAAAACTTCGTTCAATACTTAGCAAACCTAAAGAGAAACATCTTCCAACTCAGTTTCCAGGAGTGTACAAGATTTTATGTGATTGTGGAAAGCCATACTATGGCCAGACTGCTCAATCTATCCTTCTACATTTGAAACAACACCGTAGAGATATCTCCTATAATAGGACTAGAGCTAGCGCTCTCTCTAGCCACATTCTCTTTTCAGCTAACTCAGACGAAGGCTGCCAACACATTGTGAACTGGACTCAAACTTCTAACATCCATGTGTGCTATGATGAACTCGAGAGAAAGATTGTCAAATCTAGGGAAATTTCTCTAGATTCCTCTCATATCAACAACAGCCTGAGTTTCAATCTCTCTGATGCACACGTTGCCTCTGTTCAGTACTGGCACACTCGCGACAGCACGTAGTATACGTTTGTTTGGAACTCAAGCTCGCATTTTGTTTTCAAACATTCTACTGTCTTTTTGTACGTGTTCTGTTATTACAATTTTAAGTCTCTGTAATTCTTTATATACTTCTTTGATTGTGATACCTGAAGATGTTGATCAATTCAATGAAATTAGTGTACTAGTAATATCTTTTCAAATATATCATGTCATCTTTTTATCTCTCGGTATCAGTCATTAAAGCTTTTTCACACACACACACACACACACACACACACACACACACACACACACACACACACACACACACACACACACACACACACACACACACACACACACACACACACACACATACCCCCTCTGTCAAAAAAAAAAATGAAACTGAACTTTTTAAAAATAGAACAAGTGGCGCCACCTGTTGTATCTTTTTGTTGCTGAAAGTGGCAACCTTCATTAATGTTGTATCAACTGTTTATGACATTTGTTTCATTAGCAGCTGAGTTATAGTGCCAAGAGTGACAGTGTGTTTTGATGAATGGTCGCAAAACGAGTTTCAAACAGAAAGCTGCGATTGACTTTTGTGTTAAACTTGGTAAAAGTTTTACCGAAATGCATCAAATGCTTCAAAAAGCATACGGTGATGAACGCTTATTCCATACTCAAGTTTAAGATTGTTTAAGCGATTTCAAAGTGGTCGCGAGACGCTTGAGGACGACGAAAAGCCAGGCTATCCAAAAACTGGACCGAGCGAAGTTAACATTCAAAAAGTGCGTGATTTCATCAAAAAAAACCCGAAATCGTCTGTGAGATTGATCAAAGATGAATTGGGGATTCAAAAATCGACTATACACAACATTTTGACTGAGTGTTTGGGCCTTTGTAAATTGAATTCGCGATTTGTTCCCCACAAGTTGACCGATGACCAAAAAATATATCGAATTGAACACTGCAAGGACCTCATTAGAACTGCTCATAAGGACACAAACTTTCTTGAAACGATTGTTACTGGTGATGAAAAATGCTGTTTTGAGTATGAACCTGAAACATAGCAGCAGAGTGCTGAGTGGAGACCACCAGAAGAGAGGCATTCGAAAAAAAGTCGCTTGGAGAAGTCAAAAGTAAAGACAATGCTGATTTGTCTATGATTCCAAGGACATTATCCACAAAGAATTCGTTCCACCTGGCCAAACGGTCAATAGTGAGTTTTATTTCAAAGTTTTGAAGCAATTGATAGCGAGAATTCGTCATGTACGGCATGAATATCATGATGCAGGCAGCGGGTCACTTTTGCACGATAATGCCATCTCATTGTTCGAGCATTGTGAGACAGTTTTTGAGCAAAAACTAAGTTTGTGCGTTGGATCACTGACCATATTCACCTAATTTTGCACCCCGTGACTTCTTTCTTTTCCCCCGACTTCATTTGCCGATGAAAGGAAAGCGATACGACACCGTTGAAAATGTTCGAGCGGCAGTAACCACAACCCTCAACAGTGTCCCAAAAATCGATATAAAAAATTCATTTAACGAATTAATTGACTGTGCCAAACGCTGTATCAAAGCTGAGGGAGAGTATGTTGATTGAAATAAATGATTTGAATAATTATAATTGGCCTGTGTTTTATTTTCTATCAAAAGTTTGATTTCTTTTTGGTGTGTGTGTGTGTGTGTGTGTGTGTATATTATATATATTCATTATACTGAATGGCAAGTCACCTTCTGAATGTGGTTAGATTAACAGTAGATTATTCTATATATAATTATTTGCAGAATACTAAAACAAATATGGAATAAAATACTTACTTGAACAATCCTTTGAATGTTGTTCATTAGTATAGATGACTCCATATAAGGAATTTGAGTTTGAAGTAAAGAGCCATTCTGCTGATGAGTTTTGACTTCCTCCAACTGCAATCAAAAAAAGAAATTAGTTTTACTAACTTTCACTGTTGAAGAATATTATATAATATTATCACTATTATTAATGACTTCATGGAGCCTGTAGCTCATTATTCACACCTCCTGGCAATGTATTCCACTTACAGCTTTCAATATGAAAATGTATACCCCAATCTCTTTGTCATCACACTTTGAGGATGGCCGTTTGTCTTTCCTATATTCCCCCTCTGTGATATGAATAATTCTTTCCATATTAATTAAAATCTTCTGGCCCCCCCACAGTATTGATACTGATGTGTAACACGTTTACAACATTTTGTGGATGGGGGTTCACCTTACAAAAACTTAAATGTCTCTGTCATATCACTTATTTTCTAGCTATCCACTAAGATCACTGCAATTCAGATTCAATGCTGCACCCTCACCACAGTTTCTTCATTACTACAGAAACCACATGATTAAATGTGCACATTTGATCATTTGGTTTCTTTAATGAAACAGTAATACTCTGATAAAAACAGTAATGTTACATCATCATCAAATCTGAACAATCCCTTTAAAACTACATGGTTATCAAGTAATTTGAACAGTAGTGGTCAAAGAATACAACCCTGTTCATGCCATTGGTTGCATTCTTTTCCTGGGCCAAAGTATCTCATGCATAACCTGCTAGTATCTATCAGATAATCAGTCTCCCATTCATTTCACCAATCAATTATCCTTCAGCCTCAATTCCTTCAACTTATCACAACATAATCTGCCATTCAAAATCCAAAAAATTATCTATATATATGATTCTCCTTTGAGCGCATTTCTTGCATTATTATAAAATGAAAGCAATTGTTAAAACAAAATTTTATCCATGTTGACCATCATAAAGTCATCAGACAATGCACTCAATCCTATATTCTAGTCCTAACCAACCCTCTAGTACCTTAACCACAATTGTAGATATATGACCAAATTTATAAGTGGAAACACTTGTCTTGGTATAATTCTTGTGCAGAAGAACTAGTTTGTCTTTATTAAAGATACCAAGCAATTTTATAAGCTAGGTTTTAATCCTTTTCCCAAGTAAGCAAACAGACAAGTAAGTCAAGTTTGTGCCTGAACATAGTTCAAGTCTGAGGCAACTCGTGGTAAAGGTGGAGTAAGTTCTGATCACTTTTCTTAGTATTTTCCCCTAATGCAAAGCACATCCCCCTTGCGGAGATGTATGATGCTATACATTAAAGGCAAGGGCCACTACCCAGACCAGTTTCGAACTTCATTGAGGTCTCGTCAGTGGGAGCCAGACCCAAAAAATGCCAAGGTTGAAGTAATGCAGAGCTTATAAATTTTACCTAAACAAGTTGCCACAAGGTGCTTTGACCTTATTAAATAAAAAATCTCAGGATGAGAGTAAGATGTAGTGATCAAAGCTTACTCCACCTTTACCATGAGTTGCCTCAGACTTGAACTATGTTCAGGCACAAACTTGACTTAATTGTCTGTTTGCTTACTTAGGAAAAAGGACTAGCTTATAAAATTGCTTGGTATCTTTAATATAGTATATACCCAAGGTAAAAAACTTTCTATATCTAGTTTGTCTTTCTTCTGTTGTTTTATGAGACACTATTTTCAAGGTTCAGCTTCTTCTTCATATGTTACTAAAATATGCACAATATATTATGCAATGCAGTAGCCTTATTAACCAAGCCTACTCAACACCTTATTCATTTCTGATTCATTAATTTCAAGCCTTTTCAGTAATCCTCTCCATTCTGTGTTTTGCATAACATCATTTATTAGTATAAAATACATTAATATGAAATAGAATGAACTTATTGCATGATTCCATTACATCTTTTGCAGTGGTTACTTCATTGCCATCAATCAACATCACTCATCTAATTGTTTTTCCTCTTACTTGTCACAGCAAAACTCCCTTCAATTTCCTTTGTTTAATTAGTTCTCATATTATACATTTTCTTTCTCTATCATGCTTGTCCCCTTTGTAGCTGCACCTTGGTCATTTATAGCTTTCCCATAAGCTTTTCCACAGTGTTTGCCTAATTTCACTGCTTATCTACTTCACTTCTACCTTACTTATCTGGCTAAATCTCAGTATACAGCAGTCTATGTCAGATATGTTTTAATCAAATGCACAAGCTCTACTAACTTCATTCCTCAAGGCTTACTTACGTTCCTATAATATTGATGTTCAAAGATTAGAGAACTTTCCATAGTTACCTATCTTATAATTTCATATGTCCCTTTTGGAATTAAAATTTCCCCTGCTTAGCAATGTCTATGTTAATAACTCATTTAACATCCTCACCAATCAGCAGCAGTTGATAATGCATTCAAAGCTACATGAAACTAAAATCTCATGTTGCTTTCATTGCATACTGTCTAGGTTCTAATCATACAGAAAACCCAAAAATTCACTTTCTCTCTTCCATATGCTGTCTGTTATTCAATTCACTGTACTTTAATTAAAATTTCGACTAATCTGATTAAACTTTCTTGCATAATGAAACCTGTGGAATATTCATTATTATAGAATCACAAGTGTACCACAGTAAAAAAAAATGTATTTATTACACAGATATTTTGTATTATGTATTGTATAATTGGAATCCCTCAATATATACAGCCACACATACATTGATTACAAACTATTGGGCCGAAAATAAAATTAAATTGGATAATTCTGAGTTCAAAAAACATTGAGAATACAAATATTTAATACAAATAAGGATAAATTTCCCACACTTTAGGATGAGACATCATTATGAGTGAGGTTAGGTAAATGAAGTAGGGCTTCTGCACTTTCCTTGTATAAATAAATGTTCATGTTCACACATGGATCTACGTAATGCTTTGGCATTTTCCCACTGGATCCTGTGGCTGGTGTTTTCAATCTCATATTGTGCTAGGCCAGATTTGGGAGGTTTGATGAGCCTGGTATGAGCCTGGTGTGATCTTGTTGTTCAGAGATGCATTTGTTGACAGATCTTCCTGTTTGTCCATAGTAAGACAAGTTGCATGAATATGGTACTTTGTATAGACCAAGTAGTCACTATCTACAAAACCATCAACGAAATTATGAATTTGGTTGATGGGTTTGTAGGTAGTGATGAGTTTATATTTTCTAACATACTATCATTAATATATATATATATATATATATACTTCCTCCTTTGTCCATCCTATCCTCCTAGAAGATTCTACATCTTTCCATTTCTATTCCAATCCTTATACCAATTTGAGATGACTAATTTTCACATAGATCAATAATCCATGGACAAAATGACAGAATGAATGCCATAAATCCAAGCTACAAGTATGCCCATGCCAACTTTCCCTTCTTATCACTATAATTTTGTACTTCCCCTTATTACTCTCTATCCACACCTTTTACTTCATTCTGATTACTCTCATTTCTCCAATTCTTTTCCTCATTCGCTCCAAAAATGCACTGCACCTCCAAACACTAACTGAACAACACTTTCCAGATACCTAACTCAGAATCCATTCAAATGCAATCTATCAATCATATATATGTCCTTCTGTAAATCAAATTCACTCCGCACATCCACACCTGGCCTTCTGCACAATCCAGCCACTGACTCATTTGGATCATGTTATTCTTCTCATTTCACCTCTATCATGGCAAAGCAGCAGACTCGCAATCTTTACTCTCTCAATGTTTTAGCTTCTTCTAGCAACTTTTTCTATTTTCCTGCATACAATGCTTGTTGCCTAAACAACGATCTCTTTCACATTCCTCTCATCCTAACAGCCTCACTGTTATCCTTTATGTTACCACTTGGGAAAATACAATTTTGTCACACTGCCATCAAGCATTTATGACAGTATTATCCACTAATTTTTGCTTCTCACCATCCCTCTTTCACTTCCTTATACTCTGCTTTCTTTTCCCTTGCACTTCTTCATTAATTTGCCTCTCTGCTGTACCCCTCACCAGATGTTTCTCTAGCCATCTGCACTTATTCTTATGTAGTCATGCGAAAGACTCTACATAAGATTTTTCTCTCTCTCTCACACACACACAACCACCTCATCATCATTCTCCTGGTTTTTCATGTTATCAGTCATAGGTTATTCATCTATGTTCACTTCCACCACTGTATTTTCATCTGCAATTTTTCCAACACTCACATTTTTCCACATTTCTCAGTAAAATTCACTGCTCTACTATCACACTTCTTACTTACTGCAAACTTCAGGCACTCACTTTCAAAACACTTCCAACACACTCATTTACTCACCACTCTCACTTTCTTTCCATAAATTTTTCACACTTCATAAAGAATACACAGTGTACATATACAATAAATCAAACAGAATGCCTCATATTGAATTCACGTATCAACAATATCTTGACTTCTACCATTATATTATGCGTCATGCCATAGCAAATAACACAAAACAACATGCAGCAAACACTAAACCAGCCAGATCAAAACACACACTCGAAAAAGCAAGAAATTCCAAATAATCTATATTATTAATTATTTTAGAAAAATAAATAATTATTAATTATTAAGCAGTGGCCTTCTACTCCCTTGAAACCTGTGCCATTGCAAGTCTTTTATTAAACAGGCATTCCAATGCTACTACTAATTCCCAGGAACATTCCCTTAAGATGCATGGTGATATGTCATCAAATCCTATTGCCTTATTGACATCAAGTTTGTTTATTTCCTCAAATATCTCAAAATACAATGAAGCCATCTTCTCTTTTGTCCTCTACACTTAAGTTCCTCATGATTACACCCTAATCAGGATGAAATGCACTTATAAATTAATGACTAAACAAACATACATAATAACCACAGTAATAAGTTTTTTTCATCCTAAGTATCATAGGACATCGTCAGTACAGTTAATTCAAACAATACTAGGAATAACATACAGTTAGGGCGCATGATTACAATGGAATCCCAATATGCATGCAGTAACGTGTTCTAGAATTAAATTAAAATATATCAAGAGGAAAAAAAAAATAGATTACATTAAAAAAAGATAACATACATAAAAATTATTTTACACAATTTTGTATGACAATTTCTCATACTTTAGGAATAGCAAGAACATCGTTATGGTTTAGATTTGGTCTGTGAAGTAGGGCTTCAGCACTTTCTTCATACAAACATTCATGTTTATCTATGTAGAAGTTTGGTCTTTTTCCAATGGATCCTATGGTTTGGGTTTTCAACTCCATGTTGTGCAAGGTCAGATTTCTGTGGTTTGATAAGACACATATTGTCTTGATGTTCTGAAATGCATTTATGAACAGATCTACCTGTCTGTCCATAGTTAGACAATTTACAGGAGTATGGAACCGCATACATGCCAGGTAGCATCAGAGGTGAGTTTGTCTTTAGGAGAAGGCAACAAGTTATAGATCGTTGATTGGTTTGTATGTAGTAGCAAATTTGTATTTCTTCATAATTTTTGAAAGACGTTCGGAGATGTCTTTGACATAAGGGAAACCTACAGGCTTGTTCTTGTCTAGGTTCATGTGTGAGTAAGTGACTGATGATTTTTTGAGATGTTTTAAGATTGTATCTATTTAGTATGGCTGTATTTTTGATTATTTCCAATTCTTGGTTGAGAGCTTCTTCAGAGCAGCAGAATCTGTGTGCTCTGGTTACTAATGATTTAATGATGCCAAATTTTTGAGATGGATGATGAGCAGAAGAATTGTGAATGTAGCAACCTGAAAATGTCGGCCTGCGATAGAAGTGGAGACGGAACCATCTTCTTTTCTTTGGACATGTAAATCCAGAAAGGAGATATCCTGTGGAGATTCTTCTTCTAGCGCGAATTTGATGCGAGGATGAAGAAGGTTTATTTTACCTAGAAACAGGTGTAGTTCTTGTTTGGAATGACCCCAGACAGCAAAGACGTCATCAACATATCACAGCCAAATTTTTGGTTTGTGTTTAAACATGAAAATTTTTTCTTCAAGGTATTCTAGAAACAGGTTGGCTAAGTTTGGTGATAAGGGAGACCCCATTGCTGTTCCTTCCTCTTGCTTGTAAATTTTCTCTTTCCAAGTGAAGTAACTGGACATAATAACAAATTTGAATAATTCAACATTATCAGAAGGAAATTTTTGAGTTAACAAGTCTACAGTTTCCATATGGGGAATATTAGTGAAGAGGGAGACGATGTCGAAGCTAATTAGCATATCTGTTTCCAACAGTTGAATGTCTTTTATTTTTGCATGAAACTCTGTAGAATGTTTAATTGATGAGGCTGAGAGGCCTATGTGAGGATAGAGAAGGTTAGATAAAAATCTTGATAATTTGTAAGTCGGGCTGCTAATAGAATCCACGACAGGTCTGAGCGAAATGTTATTCCTGTGAAGCTTAGGTAAACCATATATTCTAGGAGTAAAGACAGCAAAGCAGAAGGCTTGGGAATCCTTTGGAGAAAGATTAGACTCATCCTATGCAAATGCTAACAAAGTATTTTGTCAGACCATTCACCGCCTTCAAGGGAGGAAATCATGCACTGCAAGGACAATTAAGGCCTCTGATGGTGCACTTTTAACAAATGAGAAGGATATCCTCCACAGATGGAGGGAATACTTTGAAAGCCAGGTGGCCTAGCAGTTGTGGACATCCAAGAGGTGCAGATCGGGGCAATGACTAGTCTCACAGCAGAAGAGGTCCATTTAGCAATAAAATCAGGCAAGGTTGCTGGTGATGATGAAATTCGGCCCAAAATGCTAAAAGCCTTAAATCGAGATGGGGTTCTCTGGCTGACTCGAGTGTGTGTCAGGCTGCATGGCAGACAGGCATAATAATACCAGTCTTCAAGAAGGGAGACCAGAGAGATTGCAGCAACTATCGTTGCATCTCTCTGTTCAGCCTGCCTAGGAAAGTATATGCTAAGTGCTTGGAAAGAAGGTGCAGGAGCATAGTTGAGTCAAAGTTCCAGGAAGAACAATGTGGCTTTTGTCTTGGTAGAAGCACAACTGGCCAGATCTTCAATTTAAGGCAAGTCTTTGAGAAATCTTGGGAATATGCCAAGAATGTCTACACATGTTTTGTGGACTTGGAGAAGGCATATGACCGGGTTCCTTGGGATAAGCTCTGGCAAGTAGTACAGGAGTATGGAGTGGATGGCCAACTATAAGGGATAAGCTTTGGCAAGTAGTACAGGAGTATGGAGTGGATGGCCAACTATTAGCTGCCATCAAAACCCTGGAATTTTGTGTCAAAACTCCGGGGTTTTGATGGCACAGTAAAGACACAAAACCCCGAAGTTTTGTGTCAGGGTAAACAGCACAAAGTCTGAACCTTTCAGTCTCTGTTGGCCTCCACCAAGGGTGTGTTCTGTCACCCCTCCTTTTCATAATATTTATGGTCTGGATTGATAGGCACAGCTGAGGTAGTGAGTGTGTCAGAATTGGAAGATGGAGCGTTGGATGTCTGCTTTTTGCAGATGACCTAGTTCTGCTTAGCTCTTCAGCTTTTCCACAGATGACCTCTAGCAGATCCTGGATAGGTTTGTAGCTGTTTGTTCAGAAGCTAGAATGAAGGTCAGTGTGGCCAAAACTGAAACATTTGTGGTCTCAAGGCAACCATCCCAGTGCACTCTAAATGTGAGTGGAGTCCCACTGAGGCAGGTGGAGAAGTTTAAATACCTTAATTCCCTTTGCTATCATCGGCAACACTACCCCTCCCATCTTGACCTTTCTATCCTCACAAAAAATACTGTATCCTTCTGTTTCTATTCCTATTACAGGATGGCAGGAAAGTGATCAAGGTCTAGGTGAATTGTTTCGGTCAGTGGTGTCTTAGAAGTATGAAATGTTAGATATGACAATATTGGAGTGTTCACAAGTAATAGATTGATTTGGAGGAAAATTGTTGATAGGAGATTAATAATAATGTAAACTTAATCATGTAGTGCTGTTATAGTAACCTGAACATCCCTTGGGAGTACATATCAGGAATTTGATGATGATGATGCTAAATTTTTGCCTTGGAATGCTTTGGCACATTTATTGGAGAAGATGTAGAGAGCAGGTGGGGATTTTGAGTGGAGTAAGGCAAAACAAGGCACTAATTTCACTAATAATTTGAAATTAATTGACTAGATCAAGTGCCTGAATCAGGAAAGCAGAAAAAATAATCAGATCATGGAAAAATAGCATAGAAATCACTAGCATAAGAGCCTGTGATTTTCTGGAGAAGAACGAGTGTAGAAAAAGAAACATGGACAAGGTTATAGTCAGAGTTACCAAAGAGGAGGGGAGGCTAATACTGATAGTATATTTTTAGGAGAGCTGGTTAAGAAAAGATCCAGGATGCTGGATGGATGAAGAGGATTATTCAGTGTTCTGGAGTTAGAATAATTGTGTTAGATCATTAATTAGAGCAAACAATTCCACATCTCTTCGAACTTGGTCTGCGAAGTTAGCAAAGGGGAGACAGTGCAACTTCAGAAATAATCAAAAAAAAAAGGTCAGTATATTCATCAGAATTCGGAGAACAGTAAATACAGCTAATAAAGGCACAAGGAAATCTTGAGCCAATATAGTTCATATAAAGATAATTTCAGATTTAATAACCTTTAGCATGGGATATCAGAACAAATAAAAGCATATGTTCTGCACGATGTAATGTGGAAAGTTGAAAGAAATCTACAGTCAGATGAGGTTCAGTGAAGAAGAACAGATTGCATTTGGATGCAATCTGTTATTCATCGCCGATACTTAAAGAAGTGTTACACATAACTGATGTTAGTACTGTGATCCTGGATGCTGTTCAAGGTCCTTCCCTCCCCTCCTGCTTCCAGAAAACTTTATTTTAATTGCAGCAATGCTATAATTTGTTATGCTATCTTTCATGGATGGGAATACTGGAAAAATCTATAGAGACGAGCATACAGCAGCAGTAAAGGGGCTTGTAGACACAACTGCCATGCACAGCCTTATAACAGTGATTTCTGCAAGCTGTTTATAATTGGACTTCCTCCAGACAAACATGGCAGAGTAAGCAGTAGCAGATGTTCAACTATAGGGATATATAGTGGAGGAAGAAGAAAGCATGCATAATGGGAGAAAGAGTTTTTACCTTAAGGTTATTACCTGTAAGTAGCATGTGATGGAATGAGCTCAAGGTGGAAAATATTTGATCTGATTACAGTGAATTTGTACATAAATGATACCTTAATGTTAGAGAATAATCATGAATGATCATGCAATTTTAAAAAAGCATGCAAAATAAACTATAAAGCAGGTGATTATTACAGACTGAGAAGGCAGCTTGAAATATGCAGTTTTTCATGTCATTATCTTGCCACAAGAAACTGCATGGAAAGTGATCAAAGCCAATGCCCAAAAAGAAGCTTAATATACATAGCATTATACATACACCCTAAAAGGATGTGTGCTTTGCATTATGGGTTATTAAGGCAATTAATACAAAGTCATTAACTTCTATATACAAGCAGCCAACTCACATAAAGAAACTTCATGCGCAAACTTTGTTTGCCTACACTTGGATAAAGAATTAAACAAAAATATGATTTCTTGGCATTTTTAATTTAAGCTAATCTTACTGCATCCTTCCCTAGAGTAGAGTAGGAGGAAAAAAATCATGTGAGTTAAATGGAAGAGTGAAATTTTCAGCTGAGATCTACATTTAAAAAAAAAAAAAAAAAAAAAAAAAAAAAAAAAAAAAAAAAAAAAAAATTGTGGATCCTGATCCAGTACCAGAAGAAAAGATGACTAGGTCAAGGATCACTATAACAGGCAGGGTAGAAGAACAACAGTGTTGATGAGGAAGCCAAATTCAGACTACGAAATGAAGTTAACTGAAGAAAGAGTTAGAAGGAAATCAGAGAGAATTTTTTTCCTTATGCGACAAGTAAAAAAAGTAAATAACTATGTAAGAATAATCTTCATGAATTCGATTGCAGGAACACATCAGATGTTTTACTTTAGTAAATGATATATAGCAGCCAGACCCATTAGATCTTTGGATAATGAAGATAAACTGGATGAAAGAATACAGGCAGAGGAGATGGAAGTGTTAAAACTATTGTAAGAACTTGATTTTTAAAAAGGAGTAGTGTGAGATATCAGAATGGGTGCTGAAGGAATGTAAGAGAATTATCAATGTCTCTGACTTGGTTATTTAACTCAAGTCTCAACACCAGCTTGGCTGAATGCATAGTATATTACCAACGAACAGATAGCAGCTTTAAATTTTCCAGTGGACATAATGGCTTGCAAATACTGTTTCACTAACTGGATACCTGAAAAATGGCTCAAAAAGTTCCATGTTTGGCCTATAAAACAGGAGTTCTAGATTATGTAAAGAAATTTAAAAATAAATACAAAATAAATAAAAAGGCTTATCCCACTCGCATACTAATGTATTATCATCAATTTAAAATTTTGTGGGTGAGAGCCATTAAAAGTTTTCCTCTCTCTGTGTGTGTGTGTGTGGGGGGGGTCAATTAAGGTGTTGGAGAGGCTAATCAAGGCCTTCATTCAAAGGTAGAGAGAGTACAGGTAACCCTCATATAACACGGATGCTAGGTTCCACAGAAATGCAGCATTATATAAATCGCGTTATGCGAGGCTCAGATCACATAGATAAAGTAGGGTTATGTTGTGAAATCGTTTTTTTAAATTATATAAACAACAATGACATACCCAAAAAATATATTTTTATTTAATTCAGGTAATTCATGTAAGTTAAGAAAACATATATGACTATGAAACAAATGCATAGTATAAAATTATAAATTTTACATAAACTTCATTGCACATAATGCATAAATGTTTTAGGCAAAATAAAATAAAGTGTATATTTTAATCGTCATCAGTGTCTTCAAAACTAACATTTCGTAGATGTTCTTTATTTACGAGTGGCCGGATGTCGTCATCACTTGAAATCTCTTGGACATCATTAGTATAATTCTCATTGCATACTTCGGCTGGTTTAGTTATCAAGAAGTCATACCACTATGCTGCAATTTTTTTATTAAGTTCATAATACGGAGCTAAACAAATATCCAATTGTCTCGTGAATTTTCTGGAGAGCTCCATAAAATAACTTCCTAACTTTCTTGCCAAGTCCAATCCTTCTGCTGATTTCTTTAACGGATTCATCACAATCAGAATCTTCGGCAAAACTTCGCCGCCATTTGGTTCGACGTCATCTATTAATTGTACCAGTTCCTCCTTGTTTAAATCTATTTCCTCATCAATTATCACTAATTTCATTTTCAACCATATTGCAAAAGCCCTCTAAGTGGCCATTACTATAAAAATAAAGTTTTCACATAAAAAAGAATTACATATTGTATGTAACTCACCAGAAAATAAAGTGCTCAGCTTGAGATTAACATACTTATGATTTTTAATGCACTTTCCTGGCAGAAAACAAAGACAATTTTCAACAATAAACATGTTATACGTTAAATAATTGATGTACATGCATGCTAAAGGACATTTCCCCTAATATAAATTCGCTACTTATAACTACGTGTGCAATAAGGGCAGACGCAAATTTAACAAAGATAAAATTTGATTTTTAAGTCATGTGGTGAAAAATACAGTGGTACCTCGACTTAAGAACTTAATTTGTTCCTGACCGCGGTTCATATCTCGAAACCCAATTTTCCATTACATCTTATTGAAAATCAATTAATCCGTACCCAGATTCAAAAATTTAAAAAAAAATAAAAAAATAAAAAACCTATTCTCAACTAAATGAAGAAAATGCAAAGAAATGGAGGAGTGAGAAGGAGCATTTTTACACTATAAATATGCATTTTGTATACCATTACATATTGATTTTTATTTATGAAATCTTTGGTTTTACATGATTAGTATGAAAATCATCTTCCATTAAATTGTAACAAAAATCAATTTTCTTGTGGCAGGTTTTATGGTTCAGGAGTTTTCGATTTGTTGTCATCAGTGGCTTCTTTTTGTCTCTTAGGTGAGGGAGGTTTAAAAAACCTATCCAATGTTGGAAAAGTAATGTTAAGGAATCTGTCATTTCCTTAACACCCTTCTAAAGTGATTAATGACATTGAGATATTGGTGGCTCTGGATGCCACTTGTTAACCAATTCTTGCAATTCACCCCAGTGCTGCAAGATTCTTTTTATGTAACTTGTTGGAATTGCTCCCTTTTTGTTGCTGTCCTCTTTGTCCTCTGAAGACATTTGCTTTTCCTCCTCATCCCTTTCTTTTTCCTGTGCTCTTCAGTAGTCAGCTCAACGTTGTGCTCCTCTATGTCTTCATCGACTTCCAAATGCATGATCTTTCCCAAGGAGACAACTGTATCTACAATGCCAATTTTGCTTTCAGGCCCTTCCAATGCAGTTCTTTGGACACAGTTGGGCCATAATTTTTTCCAGGCTGATTTTAGAGTTCTCACAGAAATATCTTCTCATGCCTGACTAATAAGATGTCGATGATAACTTCGAAACATCTTTGGAAAAGAGCTCTTTGGTATAAAGCTTTTTTGAAATTGGAAATAGCATATTGATCCATTGGTTGTAGGAGTGGTGTGGTATTAGGAGGCAAGAACTTAATTTTGATGAAATTAAACTCTTCATCCAAATCTTCTTCCAACTGTGGTGGATGTGCTGGAGCATTGTCCATTATAAGAAGAACTTTCTTAGGCAGACCATTTCCTTGTAGATACTGTTTCACTGTGGGAGCAAAGACCTCTATCATCCGTTCACAGAAGAATTGCCTGGTTACCCAGGCTCTGCTGTTACCTCTCCACATAACGCTGAGTTTGCGCCTGTTAACGTTCTTCTTTTTAAAGACTCTAGGATTTTCATAGTGGTAAACCAACAGAGATTTTATCTTCAGGTCACCACTGGTATTGCCACAAAAAAGCAAAGTTAGTCTGTCTTTCATTGGCTTGTGTCCTGGCAATGCCATTTCCTCCTTAGTGATAACCGTTCTCTTAGGCATTTTCTTCTAGAAAATGCCCAGTTTCATCGCAGGATGAACTGGGCATTTTGCAGTTGAAAACTTGTTCTGGTATGTAACCTTCTGACTCCATCTAGTTTCTGAAATTCCTTTACAAACCTTTCAGCGGCTTCTCTGTCAGTACTAGCACCTTCTCCATGTCTAACAACACTATGAATACTGACCGATTCTTTTCTTGAATTTCTCAAACCATCCTTTGCTAGCTTTAAACTCTTTGCCGATGTCTTCGCTACTGCTAGTGGATGGCAAGTTCTGCGAAAGATCTTTGTAAATAGTTTGAGCTTGTAAACAGATCATGTTTTGAGATACACTGTCTCCTTTCAGTTGCATGTCATTAATCCAGACAAGTTGCAAAGTTTCCATTTCTTCGAGATGACATGATAGATACTCCTTTGGCCACATCCAGTTCCTCATAAAAATCTGCTTTCTTGACAATTGTGGCTATGGTGGATTTGGACAAGTCATACTGCTTACACAGATCACTTTGCCTGACTCCTTTCTCATATTTTTCCACAATCTCTTTCTTAATTTCTATTGTGATTTTCTTCTTCTCTTCTTTCTTAGTTTTCTTTGGTCCCATGTTGAAAATAATATGCTGATCACTGAAATGATGCTTATCTGGTAGGTTATTCAGAAAATAAATGTGAAGCTACAATAAAACACGTCACTTATAAAAAGAAATACATACAGTACACATAATAAATACAAACATAAAAAAATCTTCACTAAGTGTATTGTTTGTTAACCGAAATATATACACAAAAAAGCAAATATGTGCAGCATTCGTCATATTTCAGATAAATACGACGTAGTAACAACAATCGTTACACTAGAGATGGTTCAATGCACGCTCAGCTAAACATGCATAAACATATGCTGGTGCTGTACTCTGCATTAAGCCTGTTTCTAGTACTAGGGGAAAAAGTTAAAAAAAAAGGTATAATGTAAAACAGGCTTTAGTTCATTTGAAAAGAAAAACATCACGGTTCATATCTAGAGGTCAAAATGGGATATGAAAAAAGTTCGTATCTCAAAATGTTCATATGTCGAGTGGTTCGTAAGTCGAGGTACCACTGTATATGAAAAGTTAAAGGGTTACTACAATTTGTAGACTGTGTTATATCGAAACTGCAATGTTGAACAAGGATTACTACAATTTGTGGACTACATTATATCGAAACCGCATGGTATAAGTACCACGTTATACGAGGGTTACCTGTACTTTGATCCTCTATAGAGGACAGAATGGCTTTGTGAAAGATAGGTCTCGCTTTTAGCAATTTGCTTGTTTTATTATAAAGTGAAAGAAGAGTTTGAAAACAGGGATGAATATAGAACAATACTTCTAGATTTTGATAAAGCATTTAACAAGATTCCACACAGGAGGTTTTTATATAAATTCAAAGGAATGGTTATATAAAATGGCCTTTTGAATGGAGAGAAGAATGCTATCTGACAGGTGTCAGAGAGAAATGTATGGAGGTACCAATTCAAAAAGGAGTGGCTGTGACCAGTAGGGAATCACAGGGTTCTGCATGTGGGCCACGATTGGTTAATCTTGTATATTAATGCAACTGGAGTTGGTTTGGACAATGATATGATTGTCTGATGAATGTAAAGTTAGATTTTTTTTTTAATACAAATCCCAAGTACAAGACAAATTCTATTATTTTGTCATTTCTTTTTCACTAATATACTACCAACTGTGTCTGGATTACTTACACAAGCTCCTGATTGCATAATATATAACTGAAGATAAAAAATATAAAATGAAATAGACTACATGCTCAAATCAAAACCATTACTCATACATATCCTAGAGATGTTCCAGTTATTTATATATTCCTATCACCAATTGTTTTGACTGCACTAAGGTGTCATTTAGAATGTTCAACAAAGATACTAAGGTAGTAGTTATATATAAGGTTATATGTATTATGATTATAATATGAAACAAAAATAAAATATTATTTTAATGATTTTATTCAAATGTATAAACAGGTCTACAATATTATGAGAGGATATTTTGTATAATACAATATATAATACAATATTTTGTATAGATTATACATGATAAGAAAAAATAAATGTCATTTCTATGATTTGCTTTTGTGCTTGAATTAAATTTTTTCAGACACAATAAGCTACACTGGAGAGTGCTATTTTTCATTTTAAATTTAGTGTGAAAACTTGCTTGAAAATGTCACAAAACTATGTTCATAACATATCATGTCATAATAACCATCAGAATCATGCATTAATTAATGTGAGAGAGAAACTTCAAATAGATATTGAGTTGATTAAAAAAATATAACCTATACATACCTTATGCAGAACCATATCAACTTTATCTGCAAGTTTCCCTAATGTTAATCGCACTTCTGTGTTTTGATTACGTGTTTCTGACAGTAAAAGCGGAAGGTGACCATCACCAACACTTGAAACAACAGCTGGTGGAACTGCATGATTAGGATATGATGATGGTGGATGAACAGGAAAGGGTGTAGCTTGAGCTGCATATGGGATGTATGGGCCACCTGGCTAAAAGTTGAAAAAGGATTATAGCATAAGTAACTTTTAGAAATAGAATATAAAAACAACACTAAATACAGTAGTGATTAGATGCATTTTCAACCAAATCATGTTGGGGGGGGGGGGGTAGTTTGTCTGAAAAGGAGTTATAACTAAGTGAAAACTGGTAGAAAAAAAATAATAATAGATTGGAAAATTTAATAATATCTAGTATTAACTTAAAATGAATTCCTCATATTGCATTATAATTTACAAAACATTTTTTCTGTTAAAAAGGGGATTTTGCATCCATTTGAGTGGTTGTGTTTACCACTCTTATGATCAGTTTTATTTTACTCACAGGACTAACATATTACAGGTTTACAAAATTGGTATTTCCTGATAAAGTTTTAAAATTATGTTCGGAATAATGTAAAGTTGAATTTACTATACCCCATTGTTTATCTATCAAGCTATTAATTTCAGAACATGCATAATATTCCTTCCAGTATTTTGATGATATATATTTTGATGATTCTCATTGTGATGGGAGGAATTATTGGAAGCCTGAAGTTGAAGTGGCTTGAAAAAGTTTCATGTTTGGTCTCAAGAGCAGGCTTTCTAGGTAGACATGAATTTTGAAAAATACAGAAAAAACATACAAAAATTAATTTAAAAAAATAAGAAAAGAAAAAAATTCTTAGTTTACTTATAACATTAACATATCACAGGTTTACAGCATTCTGTGGGTGGGAGAGAGGAAAAAAATCATACTTTGAACTAGTTTACTGACAATGCACCTACAACCACAACAGACTTTGGCATCCCATTCCACTCATTTGCACTCCACAGTACAAGCAGTATGATAATCTGTTATATTATGAGGTGACAAACGTCAGAATTAACATTTCCTTATGTGGGAAAGATTTCTAATTTTTAATTTTCTACATAAATGTTTTCTTTCATCTCACCCACCCTGTAAAGAGGCACCTGACATGTAGATGTTATAACTTCTCAGACTCGTACACCTCTTTTCTGTTCTTCTAGTGTCCAACCTGTTAACACTACAGTAACTAACCACTTTCAATGATGAGCTTTGGTGAGCAGAGAGTGTTCTATGGGCTTTGGCTCTTGAACTACACGAGTGCAGTGCAGTCATCAGCAATATCCTTCTGACATCCATGTTATAATAACATCAATATTATCTGTAGATTAGTCACTGTAAGGTGTTATATCCTTTACTCACCAAAAACATCCACTTTCCATGCTCTTTAAAAAACAATTTTGCTGGCACGAGGTTGTTTCATGGGTTTGGTAACATTCTGTATGCTCTGAGCGACCAAATCAACAAAGTGTGCTATATCTAAGTTGATAGTCGTATTTTTCTATGACTGCAACTTTCACACTGTAGTTTGCACAAGCATACACTCAACTGCATTGTACTAACATAGATTCTACATATTCTTTGTACTCCAATAGACTGGACATGTTTCAGTCTATTGGAGTACTCTAATGGTGGCTATAATTCAATGCCATATCAGTGTATAAGATAGCAAACAGCAACTAGCATGGATATCCAGATGAGAGTATGCCATACTTCTCTTTCATTCCATACTTCAATAGTTTTCACAGCTTCATATGCTATCTGATCAAAAATATCTGGACACCCCATAGCAGCAGATATGGCTATATACACAGCTCTTAGAGGCATAAAAGGAAGAACGTAGTCTTGCATTTTCATAGACAAACATTAACGGCAAAATGGGCTATGTTGAAAAAACTCAGTAACTTTCATTGTAGCAGCACTATCATTAGGATGTCACATTTGAAAAATCTCAGTTCAGAAAATTTCTGCCATGCTGATGATATTGCTGTGAAGTGGAAACACCAAAAAGCAACAACAGCAAAATCATGACCTGGTAGGCAACATAAAATCACAAAGTGGGCCTGTCAAGTGCTGAAGCAGGTGGCACAAAAAAAACACCTGTTCTTAGTTGAAACATTTACTACTGAGTTTCTAAATGCCTCTGTAAGCAATGCCAGCACTATAACTGTTCACTGGAAGTTGAAAAATATAAGTTTGTATGGCCACACACACACACACACACACACACACACAAATCAGCAAGGGCAACACCAAGCATTGGGTGAAGTGATGTAAAGCTCACCAACATTGGACACATCCCACCCCTTCCCAACACTAGATTTTGCAAATTGCATTCTCTCAACCTTTCTTCATACTCAACATTCCAGAAACCACCTAAGTCAATCACCTCTGGACCCTTTCTAATATCTCTTCAATCTTTTGAAACTAGGTGACCAAATCCATGCAGAGTAGTTCATATGTGGCCTAATCAAGGAATTACACAATGGAACCATAATCTTCATATTTATACAAGTCAGTGTTCTTGACATCATTGCCTGAATCCATTGTGCTGTTCACACAATTTTTGTATTTTTGTAATGCCTGCAAAATTTTAGATTCCTATCTGCCATCATTACCAAATTTCTTCCACTTCCAACATATTTCCACCAATTGTATGCTTTGCATCCAATCTTTGTTTCCTGAATTTTAAAACCTTACATTTTGCAATGTTGCATTGTAACCCTACTCCCATGGCCCTTCACTCAGTCTATTCAAGTCCTCTTGTAAAGCCACAATGCCTGCTGTATTCTGCATAGCTATTCCTAACTTTGTATTATCAAAACTGAAAGCATTCCTAATATAATTAGCTAGACAGCAAAGTTAAACAGCAATGGCCCTAAAACAGGCTCTTGAGGCACACCACCAGTGAATCCTCTTCCAGGATAATGCTCCCCAATACACAACTTGCTGATACCTATCAGATAGTCAATCTTCAATCCAATGCACTAATCTGTTATCTAACCCCATCCATTGCAGTTAAACTATCAACTTATCATGTGGCAAACTGTCAAAAGCCTTTGCAAAATCTAAGTGTACCACTGCATGTATGTATCATCCTTGTCCAAGGTACCTGTCACTTTATTGTAATAAGCAAGCATATTACTAAAACATGATCTCCCTTTAACAAATCTATGACTATCTACTAAGAAAACGTCTCTGTTGTAAACCCAATTCTGCATCTTGGTCTTCACTAACCTCTCCAACACTAATCACAACACCTGACACCCACCCACCCACACACACACACACACACACAGATTAGCCCTATAATTTAAGCTTGAGTGTTGTCACTTCCCTTATGAAGTAGTACAATCTTGCCTTTCATTCCTCTGGAACTTGGTCCAGAGTAACTCATATTAAACAAACATGTCAGGGCAGATGTCATAGAGCATACTTTCAAAGCCTGCAATGATATATCATCAAGTCCCACAGCCTTATTAACATCAAGTTTACTCTCAATTCCCCCATATACCTCATGCTCACTCACAGTCAGTCTCTCCTTCTCCCCGTCTGCTACACTCAAATTCTGCATGATGTCACCTTCACAAGGATGAAATATCTTTATGAAGTGCTTGTATAACTGCTGATGAAATGATCGTATCTAAGACCCTCGATCCTCACATATGCTCTGTTACATACTGCTTAAGGTAGTTGTCCCTCAAAAACTGGACAAATTAATTTTCTTTATTTCTAGATGCTATCTTATCATCCCAATCTATATCACCATAATTAAAATCACCTATGATGATCACCCTCTTCCCATTTGTTTGGCTAATTTATTTCTACATTTCATTGTCAATACCTTCGATATTACAAGTCTATAATAATATTAAACTAAGTATTTCATTCTATTCACTTCTATCTCACACCACACTATCTCAAAATCAATGCCACTATTTATCCCTTGCATGAGCACAACTATTTTTCTATTATCAGAGCAGCCTCCTGTTTTGCCTTTTCTCTTTTCATGAAAAATATACCCTTCCATGAAAACATACTCTTTTCCTGTTAGGATGTCGTCCTCATCCAATCATATCTCACTTATTCCAACACAATTTTGGGGTGAACAAACTACATCAATGCAACAATTTCATTCTCCTCATTCCTGGTACTTCTGGTATTTGCATAAAAGCATAATTCATTTCTGGATCTATAACCTGATACCACTTATAAGATGCAACTTCTCCATGCCTTCCTCTAGCTATCACTCTCTCTCACATTACCTGTCCCAGAACCCTCTCCAGATCCAAATGCTTCCCCCATCCCATTCCTTTTTTGTCTATTCACAAATTCATTGCCTTTTCAAGCATTAAACTTTCTCATGCTGCCCCCCCCCCAGATCCACACACCCAATTTCCCTGTCTGTCTTGCACTCCTTTTCTTCCATTTCAATTTGCAATTCACTTCTCCATTCATAAGCATTCCTCCCTTACTCTTGTTCTTCTATACCTGCTTCTTACTTGCATTCTTCACACTCATTCCTCTCCCTTCCAGAGCAGCATCTCCATATTACTCACATCAAAACCATTCAAATGAAGTCCATTGTTCTTATACAGTTCCATTCGTTTCCTCAAACTCATCCCACACATTCAAAAAATGCACTCCTTTCTCCTCACACATTTCTGCTAACATGCATACCAATCAATCTCTGCACTCCACCTCAACTCCTCAGTCATACCTAGGCAACACACTGACTACCTTTCCTATCACACTTTTATCTTTCAATCTTTCAACAAATTTCCTAGCTCCTGATATCCATTCTTACATTCTTTGTTTCCAAATCATTTGTTCCTACTACAACCACATGAACTCTTTTGCTTGCTTGCTTACTCCTCGTATCCAATGCCTGTTAGAAATTTAAAGAATACAAATGCAGAATATACAGCTGATGGAGATTATCTTATAGGAGGAGGGCACAGAGATCTGAATGTGAAAGTGGACAGGAACTAATATTTATGGGATACACTGACAAAAATGTGAGGACACGTGACACATTATGGTTCTTTTAAATAAGGACTTGATCAGGTTAATTATGGATTATTGTGTGTGTAGATTTGGTTACCTGGTTTTCAAGATGATGAGGATGTATTAGAAAGTGTTCAGAGATGATGACAATGGTTTCTGGTCTCTGGAATGTTGGGTAAGAAGAAAGGCTGAGGAAATGAAATTTTCATTTTGCAATTCATATAAAATGAGCAAAGATATGAGGAGCAGGTTTTTAAGTGGAATGCATTGACCAAGAGTGTAGTGAGAGCAAAAATAGTGAATGAGTGACTAGGATAATCTGTGTGTGACCTCCCATGTTATCATCATACCCCCAGTGGAGTGTTGATTTCATACAGGTACAACGATAATTTTTTACAATTAAGTATCTGATAGAAAAACAGCCCTTTCACTTACTAAATAGGATGGCTGTAAACTTGCAGGCTGAAATACAGACATCTGTTGGCCAGTTGGAAATGTAGTAGCAGGCTGTGCATGTTGTAGTCCTGCAAAAAATACATTTAAGCATAGGAAATTAGTCATTATAGAAACTACTGTAGGTTTAAATATTAGTAATTTTGTAATCATATAAATGTACTACAGAGGATAAAAATTACACTGATCCACCCAAAAATTATCTGCAAATAATCAGGTAATAACTGCATAAGGTTCTCTTCATAGGATTCTCTTTATCAGCCATTAGATATCCTACACTGGCATCTAAAACCTAAGGACAAACACTATTTCTGAAGATAACAACCACAAATTCAGAAGAATCAGCTTGTGACAATTTGTATAACTGATTATTTCGAGTAGAAAGTGGGTGCACATTCAAATTTTCGAATCATGTGCAAAGGGATCATATGGTAGCACTCAACAGGATAAAAGGCAAAAGCTATGCTATGCAAATTGTGTTTGAAGGAAGCTCTTTTCATGAAGGAATAAGATTGCAAACTTGGATGTCTTGTAATGTCTCAAAGACATCATATAGATGATTTCATGCAGGGAAGAATTATTGGAAAGCTTGAAAAAGGCCACAAAATTACTGATATTGTTACAGCATTTGGAATCTCACATAGCATTGTATTCAGGCTCTGGGCAATGTTTCAAACCAAATGGAATGTCTTCCAGATGTTTGCTAAGAAGTTGCTCTCACTCTATCATGGAGCATGAAGACAAATTTTTGGTTATAACAGCAAAACGTAATTGACACACCAGAGCAGGTCAGCTCCATTCAAGCACAGGTATGCAGATATCTCAACAAACTCTGGCAAGACATCTGTGACAAGTATACCTAAATGCCCAAAGTCCTGTAGTCTATGTCCCTTTATCCACCACTCACTGTAGAGCACGTGGTGTTGTATTCATAAAAATTGGACAAGACACTAATAGGCTAATGCATGCTTTACAGATGAGATTCGTTTTAGTCTTTCCTATGATTCTAGACAACATTATTATTATTATTATTATTATTATTATTATTATTACGGGTATCTCCATGGAGTCAGTAGACTCATCGCGGGAGACCCAAACTAGCAAAACAATATCTGTCATATCTCTTCTTGAATTCATTTACAGACGAAGAGCTCACAACTAAGTCAGGCAATGAATTCCACTCATTCACCACCCTCCAGGCAAAAAACCTTGTTCTGACACCTTTGTTAACCACACTCTTCTTTAATTTCCAGAGATGACCTCTTGTTCTTCCATCACTTTCACACAGCTGAAACATTTCCCCTGCATCAATCCTATAAAAACCTTTTAGTAATTTGAATGTTTCTATCATATCCCCTCTTCTTCGCCTATCAACCAATCTCTGCAATCCACAAGCTCTCAATCTATCAATGTAGGGAGCATTTTTTATATCACTCACCAACTTGGTCACTCTTCTCTGAACCCTCTCCACAGCCTCCTCATCTCCAAGGAATCCAGGTGACCAGACCTGAGCACAGTAATCCAAATGTGGAAGTATCAATGCTTTATAAAGGGGAATAATAACCTCTTTATCTCTGGATGTCAGTGTGTTCCTCAACAACCAAGTAATCCTATGTGCAATCTTGGACACCTTAGCAATGTGTCCTCTGAACTTCATCTCCCTATCTACCAATACCCCTAAGTCCCTAGCCTCATCAATCTCTTGGAGTACCTTTCCATCGATGTAGTACACAGCTGGTAATCTTTTAATCCCAAAATGCATGACTTTACACTTTTCCACATTGAACTGACATCCATTTTCTTTTGCCCATTTTACCAGCTTATTTAAATCCTCCTGCAAACTTTCAACATCAGCTTGATTTTTTATTGCACTACACAACTTTGCATCATCAGCAAACAACTGAATATCTCCCTTTAAGCCGTTTCCTATATCATTTATATACAAATTAAACAACATTGGCCCAAGCACAGAGCCCTGAGGCACACCACTGGTCACCTGCCTCATTCTGGACTCGGCTCCTCCATACACCACCTTATGGTATCTCTCCCTGAGCCATTCTCCTATCCATATCACCAATTTAATATCCATTCCCATCTGCTCCAATTTGCATAACAGTGTTCTATGGGGTATCCTGTCAAAAGCCTTAGCAAAATCCAGAAGTACCACTGTGTAGCCAGTTCCTTTGTCCAACTCAGATGTTATTCAAGGTACATCTGATATGGCATGAAAGTGGTCTTACCAACAACATACAAAGAGCTGCAAAAAATTCAATTCCCAGAGGACTCAGGAAAAACAACTGGGTTCCATTTTGGAAAGATCATAACATCAACACTATGATCACTGAAAGAGATATTACCAACGAACAGTTAAAACAAAACAATACAGAAGAAAACAGGAAGAAGTTAATAGAATTAACCCAAACAATTGAAGATGAAATTTCAAACTACAAACAAGAAAAGTGGGAAGAATTCTGCAACAAACTAGATCCAAAAAAAAAAAAAAAAAAAGACTCACAACACTGGAATATTATCAGATTATTAAACAATGCAACACTCCCAGATACTGATCACTCTTCAAACACAATTTCCTCAGGAAATAATACAGCAGCAACAAACAAACAGATGGCAAATATTCTAGCCAAACATTACTCAAAAGTAAGCAAACTGCAATACAACAACAAAGACAAAAAGTGCAGGAAAATTGCAAAACATCTGCTAACACAACCCAGAACCTATCCTTCCAAAGACATCTTTAATCATGACCTCACAATGATAGAATTAGAAACAAGAGTTAGAAAAAATGATAAAATTAGAAATCAGAATTAGCAATTAGTCAAATTGACCCTGACAAATCACCCGGTATAGATCTTATCTTTGGACATATGATTAAAAACATGGGAGTAAAATCCCAAACCTGACTTCTGAAGATATTTAACACTTCCTGGAATACAGGCAAACTGCCAAAAATCTGGAAAACATCAGTCATTATACCCTTACTAAAACCTAACAAAAACCCTAGTGACTGTAAAAGCTACAGACCAATAACTTTAACTAGTACTCTCTGCAAACTAAACGAAAGAATAATACATACTAGACTTATGAATTGGCTCTTGGAAAATAACAAGATCAACTTCTACAAAACAGCATACAGGTTCCAACACAGTACAGAAGATCAGTTATTTTATCTTTGCAATCAATCATAGATGGCTTTCAAGAAAAACCACCAAAGAAGACAACAGCAATTTTCTTAGATCTTACAGCTGCCTTTGATCATGTGTGGAGACAAAAGTTAATAAAAATTGCATACAATACTGGAATAAGGGGGAAACGCATTCATTTGGATTTCAGATTTCATGAAAGGAAGAAAAATTAAAGTAAAAGTTAATGGAATTTCTTCCAACATACGTCGAACTTGGGTTGAAGTCTCACAAGGTTCTGTTCTAAGCCTGCTCCTATTTCTCATCTATATGAACAATATTCATCCTCATGTAATAAATGACACAAAAATAGCTTGCTATGCGAACGATATAGCAATCTGGCACACAAGCAGTAATGCTCAACAATCTGATAAAGTCCTAAATAAATCAATAAAAGGCTTAGAAAGATGGACAAAGAAACTCAAATTACATATAAACCCGGAAAAAACAAAACTCAGTATCTTCTCCACTGATAGAAAAAATAAGACACAATTACAACCTCCAAATCAAATATATAATACCAAAATAGGAAAAACAGAGTCTCCCCAAGTACTTAGGCCTAACCCTAGATACTGAACTAAGATTTACAACCCATATCACAAATATATCCAATAAAGCTCTTAAAAAGCTTAATATCATCAAAAGGCTTTGTGGAACAAAGTGGAGTGCAAAACCGAAGACATTCAAAACTACATATACAGCACTCATACAACCCACTATGGAATATGCCTCAACAATCTGGGCTCCAGCTTCCCTAGCTCAAAAGAAAAGTTTGACAGAGTATAATCAAGAGCAGCAAAAATTATTATAGGTGCAGTCTCATCCACAAATAATTTAAAAGCTCAACAAGAGTGTAGGCTTCACATACTAGAAGACAGAAGAAAACTCTCCACAGTTAAGTTCACTAACAGAATCAGGAGCCAACAACAGGATCACATCTCGCTCAGAACTTTCGATGCCTAGACTGGCAAATCTAGAATAAGAGATCATCTACTTTACAATATGATCATGAAATTAGAAAACAGATAGACTTAGAGCACCGGTCCACTGAAATAAGCAAAGAGCCATTCTTTTCCACTAGACAACCAAAAAACACAATGATTAACTTAAATTTAATCTCCTAGAACCATGTTCAAAAAAGGATTCACAGCATGTAAATAAAAGAAAAGGACTTGATACCATACACCACTTAAATAATCTACACCATGTCATTGCCTACACTGATGAAGCACTCAACCAAGGAGGAGCAGGGGGTTTTATAACTCTACCCAGAGGGGAGGAAATGCAAATCAAAACCACAGCTGGCAAAATAGCTCCAAACTTCACTTGTGAATTAACAGCCATACAAGCAGCTCTCAAGTTCTATCTCGCTAATCCCATAATAAATAGTACAGAAGGAATAACCATCTACAGCGACTCAAAATCTGCACTTGAAGCATCAAAAAAATGGACAAACAAAACTCACACAGGAAATTCATGAACAACTAACAACTTTAAATTTGAAAAATAAGAAGTATACACTGCAATGAATACCACTCATGTAAATATTTGGATAGTCTGTCTGCTCTCTCACTGAAGAAAGAGAGAGCAGACAGACTAGCCAAAGAAGAGATACTTACTTTCAAAAATCATATCCACTATCATTAACTGATGCAAACTCTGTCACAAAAACAAGACTGGTAAAACAAACTATCAAGAAGAAGAAGAAGAATGAAATCTGTGAAATAAAAAAATAGAGAAATAACCACAATCATCACCAGGCTAAGGACAGAACACTTTAAAGGCATGAAAATTCATCTGGACGATACTAGAAGTTATAAAACACTCATGAACTGTCCAGGGGTCGAACTAACACCTGCCCATATCTACTCTCCAGCAATTGCTGCTACTCTACAGAAAATTGACAATAATCCTACAAAAAAAGCTCTACTCCATCAAAGTTCAGGAGATTGCCAAAGCAGTTCTACAGGCCCACGGTCAAATTTAGAAGCTCTTCAGTGGACTCGACAATAACAACAATCATCACCAGGCTAAGGGACATTGTTGGCCCTGTCTCCACCAAAGTGGAGACAAGACCAATTGTACATTTTATTATTTTAAGAAGTGCAGATATACTTTTAAGCGTTGAATATTAGACCTTCTGTGTCATATGACAGAATGTCGACTGAAAAAACATTCAAAAACATTTATGCTGTGTTTTTAGAACTGATATAAAGAAATAATATATTCTGGGAAGATATAAAAAAAATCTAATACTTCTTTATCATTCCAATTTTAGCATCCACTTTTAATGTTCAAACTGTATATTCCATCAGGTGCAAAATAAGCCAATTATGGCTATTAGTAATTGGTTTGTTGCTATTTTACATTACCATAAAAAGAAATAAATAATTCAATAAAATAAACATGTCATGTTGTGAATAGCTGGTTACTATGCATTATGCCTAAGTACTCTTAAATATTTTTATGATGCCTGTGATTCTAATCTCTTACTGATCATATTCCATTATGACAAAGTCACAATCAACAAACAGTTTGTAATGACTAGTAACACCTCAGCAGGCATGATAAGTGAGATAAAAATAAACCATACTTATGACATAAAACATGCAAAAGAATCAGCATTACATAAATAAAATTGACAATTAAAGTTATAAACTTCTTGTCTGATTCAATATGAACAAGTAGATGAGTGTGTGTTTCAAGCCATAAATATCTATATGAATCATTATGAAGGAAAGTGGAATTAGGTTTGATATCAAAATTGGAGATGTTAACCTCAGCTCTTTACTTATTGCTGATGATATTATACTTTTAAATAAATCCAGTATAAGTCTGCAGGATTCCTTAACTATAATGAATAAGAGATGTAACAAATCTGGCATGAAAATCAGCAATAAAAAGACAGATTCTGTGAAAATAGGCAGGGAAATTCACTGAAAACATCGGTTGTATCCTGAATGGGAAAGATGGAAATAGAAAACAGAATTAGCCAAGTTGGTATGGTAGGGAGTTAAATGCATAAATGTATATGAAATAAGAGAGAAATTAGTTAAATACCAAACTAGCAGCAAACCATGTCAGTATTCAAACCAATTTTAACTTATGGATCTGAGAGTTGGGTTAGAAATAATACATCCAAACAAAGACTGGAGATCACAGAGCATTCTGAGAAAAATTAGGAAAGTGAACAGATAGCATCAACTGCAGAATCATATTAAAAATCATATTAGGTAGGTCTATGCATTGTTGCCATTCAGGAATATGCGAGCAGAGCTAATCTCAGATATTATGGTCATGTGAACAGAATGGGAAAATAAAAGTTAGCAAAACATGTTTAATACCAAGATGAGAGGGAAAAGACCTAGAGAAAGACCAGGTTCTAGGTGGATTAATGTAAAAAGTGCCCTTAGAAGACTGAAACATAAGATCTGAAACCATTTAAGTAACAGATAGACTAATTTAGGGGTAAAAAATGTTCAGGAAGTTGGAAATAATGCAAACTTTTCATGCAGTACCATCATAGTATTCAGTATATCCATTGAGGATACATATCAGGAATTTGATGTTTTAAAATCAAATTTCATTACTAAATTAAAACAGTGTAACTGGAATAACATTGGTTCATGGCACCTTTTGACTGGTAAAGATCTGGGTTTGATTCTTGTGAGGAGAAGTATCTTTATATGGGCTTATTCAAATGAAAGGCATATGCAGTAGCAGGTGTCCCCTTCCAGAAACTTGTATTTTTCATCCTACATACAGGCAAATCAAACAGAGTATACATAAAATTTACAGATAAAGAATGATATTGGTGGGTGCTAGATGGAGGTCAAACAAACTACTTTATAAAAGGATGTTTTATTATCTTGCTTATATTTCGCTGAATTTCAAATCAGCAGGTATATGCAACAGTCAGTAAGTGAAACAATACAATTGTAACAAAAGATCTAAACCCCTATTTTGATGCTCTCTAATGTAAGAAAAAAAAAATTACAGTTACATGGGAGTTGCTCTTAAGATAGCAGTCTCTCAAATTTTTAGCAAATTAATGCAACCATATTTATTCCCGTTAGGAGAATTCTTCACAGTCATAGCTGACTCAAAAAATAATTTTTGGATCTGTAATGACTTCTAAATAGGACATTAGTTTCTCCCATCTAATCCTGTGTGAAGAGATGTCCAAAGTGTGGTTTGCCAGTTATGACTTGCCATAATAATGGTAGCAAATGTATTTTTTATGTTCTTCCAGGCAGATGTCAACAGATCTTCCTGTCTGCCCATAGTAGGCTAAGTCACAGTCACAAGGAACTTCATACATTCCAAGGTGTGGTAGAGGCTGAAGTTTATCCTTAGGCGAGCAGATCAGAGTTGCTAATTTAACACGAGTTTTGAACGTGGTGCAAAGGCCATGTTTCATTAGTACTTTGGCTATCTTTTCTGATACCTCGCACATAGAAAAAAAAATGGTAATGCTGTGTTCCTGTATATTAGAGGAGAGAGAAGTAATGGAGCTATGGGAGACTTGCACTTGCTGAGACCTTCAGCAAGTGCAAATAACCTCAGCCAAAGAGGGTGAAAGACTGCAGGAGCTTGCCTTTACAATCTGTCTGTGTTTGGTTTCTGATTTGTGTACCTACATGCACATGGCTGAGTAATTTAATTAGCTAAATAAATTTAGTTAGTTAATTATTAGCTTCAGATATCTGTTTCATTCTGCTAAACATTGACACGAATAACCAATGACAAAGCAACCATGCCAGACTTGTTTACTTGTATGTAAAGGCTGCTGACTTCACATCAATTGCCTTAGCATCCCATAATTGCAAAAACATTATGGGAAGGGTCACTATGCAGATTAGTTTCAATTAAGGTACCCTTGGGTCTAACCAAATTTAATAAAATAAAGGAAAATAAGGAGTAGCCACAGTAATCAACACTAAATACAAGGCTAATCTTCTTGAATGGCAGGCAGTCTCAAGTAGAGTGATGAGGGGAAATATCATCACTAGGGCAAAAGTGGAGGAATTTTTTGAGGCTTTAGAGCAGCAACTGACACAATGAAAAAAGGAAAAGTTGGTCCTTGTTGGGATCTAAATAGCAGAGTAGGAAATGATTGTCAGACAAACAAAAATATTTTGGGAAAATTTGGAGAAAAGAGCAAAGCTAATAATAATGGCAAATACCTGTTGGATTTCTGCTCAGGACATGGACTGGTTATTACTAACACAATGTTCCAACATAAAAATGTGCACAAATTCACATGGAGAGAAGAGGCAAGGAATAAGAAAAGTCTCATTGACTATGTTACTGTTGATAGTGATGTTTTCTCCCTGGTGCAGGACACTAGAGTGTACAGAGAATTTGAAATTGGAAGCGATCACTATTTAGTATTGAGCAAGATAAAATTGAATTTCATATTGAAAAGAATAACATGTAAGTTTTAAAGCGAATAAAAGTTGAGCAGCTCTCATGTGAACTGTAGACTAAAATACACAAAGATTATTGCAGAAAAAATGAAAGAGTTTGAGAACAAGAACTAAACCTTGTAGATTCAGTAGCAAGTCCAGAAGAAAACGCTGATTGATTCAGCCAGAGAGGTATGTGGTGAGGTTGTCTGCAAGGATAGAAAAATCAGAACTACATGGTGGACACAGGAAGTTAAAGAGGCAGTGAAGGAAAAGAAGAAAGCATATCAAAACTTCCTGGCAAATAAGTCAGCTTGTGCTCTTCGAGAATACAGAGATAAATGTAAGAAAGCTAAACACTGTGTAAAACTAACTAAACAAAGGTCATGAGAAGACTTTGGTAAAAACATAAAAAATAAATATCAAGAGTGTGGCAAGGTATTCTAGAGGTTGTTGAAGAAGCTCAGAAATGGAGGAAAGAGTGTTGTAAAAGGAATTAGAGATGATAAAGGTGACAAGAAAACTGGAGGAAAAAAGATACCCTTGAAGTATGGAGTAATTACTTCGAAAAATTGCTAAATGAAACAAGCAGTGATAGCACAGTGGTAAAAAACACTCAACAGGCATGCAGTCAGGAATATATATCTCTACTTAAAGTAGAAAAAAAAGCCATCAAAGGCTTGAAATGTGGAAAAGCAGCAGGAGTAGATGATATTCAACCAGAAATGCTGAAGTGTGGTGGTATTAAAGTCTTCCAGTGGCTGCACTGCATAGTTCAGAAGGCCTGGACAGAAGGACAAATTCCCGATCATTGGAGTAGAGCTCTCATAGTACCCATATATAAAAAGGGAAATAAAACTGAATGTGAGAATTACAGTATTACAGTAGAGATATTTCTCTACTAAGTGTTTCTGGTAAGATATATGCAAGTATACTTGAGAAATGGTTGAGAAGGATTGTGGAAGAGAAACTTGGTGAAGAACAAACTGAATTCAGGCCAAATAAATAAATAGATAGCTGAGAAATCATATGAATATAACAAAGATCTGTATTTAAGTTTTGTAGATCTGGAAAAGGCATATGACAAGGTGTCAAGAGAGAAGCTATTCAATATGCTACAGTTATATGGTGTCAATGGGGCATTATATCAAACAATACTCAGTCTTTATTTGAGTTGTAAGTCAGCAGTTAGAATTAAAGAAAGCACAGGAAGATGTTGAAAGTTTATTTTACACTTGGTTAGACTATACAAAATTTAGTTTAATCCTTTATCCAAGTGTCAGCAAACAAAGTTTGCACCAGAAGTATTTCAGGACTGAGGCAACTCGTAGCAAAGGTGGACCCAGCTCTCATCACTCCTGTCTCAGTATCTCCCATAATGCAAAGCACATCTCCTTGTGGATATGTATAATGCTATGCATTAAGGGAAGGGGCACTACCAGACTAGTTTCAACCTTTATTGAGAGTCAGACCCAGGTGGTGATACTACGGCAGAAGTAATGGAGAGGTCATATTTACTTATACAAGTTGCCGAAAGGAGTACCATCTTATAATTAAATTTTTTACAATACCAATCCATCTCCCCCAACCCCAAAACACATACATCCTTCTGTTTTACCTTGTAATGATGGATGAGATGCCATATTCACTGAAGATGAAGTCCTTTGTCGAGGAAGAGGTTTGGGTGAGGACTCTCTGGATCTACTTCCAATGGCAGATGCTGGAGAACCTTGGCTTCTGCTCTGCAATTCCTCCTGCAAAGAGAAAAAAAATCTTGAAGATAAGCTTAAATTTAATATATCATACTGCACTAAAATGAACTGCAGTAACAAATGCAATGCTAAAAAGAGAATAATATTTTTTATTTTTTATTTCTATTTACTTATTTCTTGAGACAAGACTACTCAAATTAATGGGATGGCAATCCATTTCAACATTAGCTTTTGCTAATTACTTTAATGTTGGAAAATTCAAATGATATCTCAAGATATATTTGTAGTCTACAAAAAATTGAGAAAACTCACTAATTTATAAAGAGCTTAATAAAAAATATTACATGGTCATTTCAAAAGTTGCAAAATGCACTGAAATTCATGAGCTACATATATAGACTATTATAATCACTGCAAATGAAATAATTTTTCATTATACTCATAACTTCCTCTACGAGGACATAGCATACTGTAGTCATCTGAAAGTATAGAATGTTACAACATTTCATTACTAGGTATCTATCAACCATTTTCTTTGAACTGGTTGTATTAGTTAATTTTTTTATGCTGCTCTCACCCACGAAAAGTTATTATTAGGATCTGACCTACATGGAGTCAGACACTCATCCTGAGAGGTACACACTATTGCACACAGTGCTCATCCAGCTAAGCCTTCAACTGATTCGAATGTGTCTACATTCACAACACAGTCAGACAATGCATTCCACTCTCCAAGCAACAAACCTGCTCCTCACTGTTCTGCTCACACCCTCCTTTTATAGTTTCCTGTAAAAAGCAATGGCCTCTTGTTCTGCCCCCCCCCCCCCTCCCATTCTATGAAAAATCTCTTCCATATCAACCAGATAACCCCTGACTAACGTATGTTTCTATCATATCCATCGCCTCTTTCTCGTATTCAGGCTTTGCAATTTACATTCTCTCAATCCATCCATGTATTCCACATTCCAAAGACCACCTTTGTGAATCTTCTCTGGACCCTTTCTAACATATCCTCATCCCCATGGAAACCCAGCAACCTAAATCTGTGCACAATAATCCACGAGGCCTGATCAAGGCCTTATATGATGACATCAAAGAAATTGTGATATTTCTTTATTTCTGCATGTCAGGGTCCTCTGCATCATTGCCATTATCTGATGTGATGTCTTCATAACTTATGCAATGTGGCCCCTGAATTTCAGGTCCTTGTCCACTACCACTGCCAAGTCTCTCATCTCCTCTGTCTCCTTTAAAGTTTCTCCACCAAGTGTATACTTTGCATTCCATCATTGCTTACCAAATTTCAAAACCTTACACTTTGCAACATTGAACTGATTCTACTTACTGCACATTCATGAAATCTATTCATGTTCTCCTGTAAGGCCACATCTGCTTGCTCTCCCCAATTCTGCATCATCTGCAAACAGTTGCATATCACTATTTAACCCATCCCAATATCATCCCAATATTATCTCTTTCAGGATGCTGCATCCAAATATAAAACTTTCTGATACCATATTTAAAAGCCAGTCACTGATCCAATTCAGAAGTCTGTTATCTAATCTCATCGGTTTCAATTTATTTAACAGCTTGTCATGTGGCAGTCTATCAAAAGACTATTAGCAAACCTATAATACATTTTGTACTGGGATGAGCTAAGGATTTTTTTTCTTCTATTTTTTTTTATCAATTTTATATATCATAAAACTTTTTTGAGCCACTTCCAGCCTCTAATATGTGGAATGGCGGTCTCACACCAGGCAATGAAATTTATATCCTATCTAAAAAAACAATCACAAATACCCATGCCCATGGCAGGATTTGTGTTCAAATCCTGCCATACAGAAATTCCATATAAATTGGCTATTGAAGGATAAGAGGATGAACCTCATGGCAGTCCTATCTAGTTGTTTGCATACTTTTCCTTTCCATGAAAAATATGGCTTGTTTCCATAAAATGGGCTCTGGCAAACACAGCAAGTATCAATGCAAAAGAATATCTTTTCAGTTTTTTAGTTGGAGGATATGCCAACTAGACTCACCAAATGATAGATGACCTTCATTGCCCAGCGAAATACCAGATAATCTCATAACTAACACCAGTTCATCCTACCATTACATATTCCACCAGGTTGTCTGGAGAGGGACTCCAAGTATTGGTATGTGGAAGGCACTGTCAAGGACACATTATAACATAAGTATAAGCACTCTGTATAGATATCATATCCAAGAGTATCTCTTCATATTGTATATCCCATTCTCTCCTTCCAAAATGTCCACAATGCCAAATGACTCTCCTTTTCCAACACCATTGATGAACCTGGACAAAAATCTCTGCAGTTGTACTCAGACATTGTTCTCCAGATTAACACCTGTCCTGTATCATCTCTATAATCTATACTCATCTGGCACTTATCCCAACACATCAAAGCAATCATATATCAAGCCTATTTCAAACTACTGACCAATCACCACCACTTCAATACCCTCCAAAATAATAGATAAAGTCATTAACACGTTCATTGCGAAGCTGAAAATTGGAATTTCGTGTGGTGGCCAAATTTTTTTTATTTTTTTATTTAGTTAGCGATGTCCACGCGATAACGCGTGATCGGCCGCAATGTGAGGACTCGAACCACGCGATATCGCGTGGTTGGGAATGAACATGTTAATGGTCAACTTCTCCACTACTTAGAGGTTTACCAATATTCTGTCACTTCACATTAAATAGAAACCCTTAAGCTTATTAAGGCACACTTCTCCCCTCTGACTTTATGAATTACACAGTCCAACACAATTTTTGCTGACTTTTATATGAGACTTGTTTTTTACTAATTTGGGAGCGCTGATTTCAAATATCAAACTCATTTTTCTCTATCACGTCAGGTTTTTTCTCTATGGCATTTTCTTTTTGCTAATTTGTAAGTTTTTGATAGTTTTAAGGAGGCAGTATTATTTAGAGGATCAAAAAATTCGATTTTTTAATATTATTTTCTGAAAGTATGTACTTTTAAAAATCTGTTCCTAACTTTTTATCAAGAAATTCGAAAAATTCCCGAAGATATAGCCTATTATTCAAAGCGGTGCGCAGATCAGAATCGGAGCACTCACCGCTCTCGCTTGTTAGTAAACGAATAAATAAATGAGTAAACGTTTATTTATTCGTTTACGTTAGTAATATTAAACGAATATTACTAACGTAATATTAAAAACGAGTAAACTTCCTAATAGTCAATTTCTATAAAGGAATTTCACTAAAACCAAGTACTCAGTACAGTTACACATAAAGCACCAGTTTGACTATGATATGTAGGTGATGCGTTTGTCCATCTGTTCTGATGTGTAGACACATTGGATACATTTTTGGCCCATTTAAACAGCCAACATTAAAAATACACTTCACCAGAGATAAAGAAACTAATAAGTGTCTTGCCTACCTAGACAGACTAGTGACAACTATCAAATGGTTTCATCCTTCTTTTATAGAAACCCACACATACAGGAAGGTATATCTACATAAAAAATCTCACTACAATACTTTCTTGGAGTACGGCATTCTCAAAACACTTAAATGACAGACGGCTATTTGTATGAATGACACAGATCTGAAAACTGAATTTAGGTACCTTGCAACATGTTTTGAAACAATGGCTACAATCTCTATCTTCTCTCCTATAGTAAACATAAAACTCCATCTCCATGTTCAAGGTACATCTGAAAAGATAAATTTCTCTATAGACATAATCTCCATGCTACCTCCAAAAGTACACATTCATCTAGCTACTTCAATCTATTCTCCTAATGATCAAATTCATCCTCTTGCACATTCTGGAGCATACAAAGCACCCTGTGCTTGCAGCTTAGCCTATTTTGGACAGACTGGAAGATAAGTTAATATCTAGCTTGAAGAACACAAACTTTCTCTACAGATGATCTGCTGTGCAGGTCATGAAAAGTAAAAACTGACAGAACGTGCTCTGGATATTCCTTCACATGATTAAATGGAAGAAGAAGACAACTGTGCTATACACAAAGGTTGCTACAGGTCTAAGAGACTATTTTTAGAATCAGCATCAGCTATGAAGTTCCCCTAACTTCAACAAGCATGGCTGTATTAATTTGCTCAAGATTTTGGACATTCGTTCATTCTGATACCATATTTGCCATAAATTTCTTTAGCTTTGCTGTTATATGGCCATAGAGGATGCCTTATTAGGACTAGTTCATTTTTAGTTACAAGTTGAAGTATTTCAAGAACATTCTAATTAAGCTATGTGTTTACCAGTGTTGTGATTTGATCTGATGATGCTGGTTAGAAAAGTAGTGAAATAGCACTGGAAAAGGATTAAAAATAGTATTTAATTCTTCCAATATTTCAACTTGATTACAGAGACATTGTCAGGGAATACAATATAAGTCATAATACACACACACACAAAAGCAACATAAAACTAAGTCAAACATGGATGAAACTAAGTGGGGCAACCTCTATGGATACCTATCTATGACCAAAGATGTAAACTGGGTTTCAAATTATTAGTGTTTCCAATATTCTGGAAGCATAACCATATTTATTTAAATTACCGTATTTGCCGGCATATAAGACACACTTTTTTTCTTTAAGAATAGGTCTGAAAAACAGGGTGCGTCTTATATGCCGATACTCATTTTTTTATTATTTTCATTTCTGGAAATTTTCTCTGTTCCGAGTTAGCGATTTCTTTATTGCTTCCTTGTGGTATGTGTGAGAGCATTCCAGTTACATAGAGCAGTGTCTCTCAAACTTCAGACATCTGCGTTCATATGATTGGTGCGGTATTAACAAAAGATCGTGCTACTAAATGACAAAGACAAGCCGACAGTTGAGTTGAAATGCTAATTCTCTTCAACCGAATTCCTTATATAATATCAGAAACACATTCACTATATATTTCTTCGTTTTAACACATTCACTCAAACAAAACCATATGTGCATTGGCAACATATGGTTTTGCTTGAGTCATACAGCATTTTCTGTGGGAGACATGCAATTCATTAGTTAGTGCCTTTTTTATCCCAGTTGTCTCTAATTGCGCTGTTTGTTGAGAAACATATTGCACAGCCGGCAGATGTCTCTGTACCTTATTCAGTGATACAATAGGAATGTTTTACGATCTCGAATTTCACGGATACATTGAATTTTATTCTATGCGTTAATGATGCATAGCCGAAAATTACCACGGATCCCCTGAAGACCTTTCATGTACCCACGGGAGTACGCGTACTACACTTTGAGAAACACTGATTTTAGAGTGGATGCGCATGCACTGCCATCGACGATCACAGCTGTGTCCTGTTCGTTTAAACTTTCCAATTGTTGTCGCAGTTGTGAACGGTGATAAATTTCTGCCGTTAAATTTTCTCTAAATTTCTTGGCAAATTATGGATGAAAAACATCAGCATTGTTACAATATTGCATACAAACTACGTGTGATTGCGTATGCTAAAGAACATGGAGACAGCAGAGAGGCATACCCCAACTGAGAAAATTATAAGAACTTGGCGGAATCAGGAAGAGGATTTAAAAAAAGCAACTCGCAGTAAACATAACCTACAAAGTGGAAGTGTAAAATGACCATAACTTGAGGCAGAACTGAATACTTGGATTTCAGACCACAGAAAAGCGGGACTTTCAGTGTCTACAAAAATGATTATTCATCAAGCGAAAGCGATAGCCACTAACAGAGGGATCGCCAACTTTACTGGATCAACATCATGGTGTTCAAGATTCATGAAGAGAAACCAGCTATGTATGCGAACTAAAACAAAAATATCACAAAAGATGCCAGCTGAATATGAAGAATATGATTGAATTTCATCGATTCGTCATTAACGCAAGGAAAAGAGAAAATTTTGAACTTGCGCAAATAGGAAACATGGATGAGGTTCTGCTGACTTTTGATGTGCCCTCAAACAAAACTGTAGATTCCAAGGGCACTAAAAGTGTTACTATTAAAACTTCGGGGCATGAAAAAACTCAATACATGGTTATTTTATCCTGCTGTGCTGATGGAACAAAATTGCTGCCACTATTGATTTTTAAAAGGAAGACGCTACCCAAAGAAAAACTGCTTAAAGGAGTGTTTGTACATGTTCACACAAAAGGCTGGATGGATGGAGGAGGAATGAAGTTATGGATAGATAAAATTTGGTCTAGGCGCCCTGGGGGATTGTTGAAGAAGCCTGCCATGCTATTATGGGATCAGTTTCATCCTCACAAAACAGAAGCTGTTAAAACTAAACTCAAGGAATTGAAAACTCAGTAATTCCAGGAGGTCTAACTAGTAAGCTTCAACATTTAGATGTCTGTATTAATAAACCATTTAAGGGATTTATGAAGGAGAAGTGGAACAGCTGGGTGCAGTCTTCAGATTTTGAGGTTACGTCATCAGGAAGAAGCCTAGCATTTCACAAGTTTGTGAGTGGGTCAAAGCTTCATGGGATGCTGTGAAAACTGAGACAGTGGTTAAATCGTTTAAGAAGTGTGGAATTAGTAATGCACTGGATGGTACAGAGGACAATTTGTTGTATGAGGACTCAGATTCTGATTCAGAAGAGGTTTCAAGTGGCTCTTCATTTAGCTCTGGAGATGAATTTCTGGGTTTTGACGATTAAAAGGTGAGTACTCTTTCCTAGTTAGATTAGGTATTTGTTGAAACTAAACCTATTTATTACTTTATATTTGAAATACTGTAAATTCATTATAATATTCAGTGATAAAGTTTTTTTCCTAAAAAATGTGTACAAAAAAGGAGGTGCATCCTATATGCCGGTGCACCTTATACGCCGGCAAATACGGTAATCTGATTTTTAAGAGTGGCAGCAGATTCTAAAAATAGTCTCTCTTTTAAATTTACTGCAATAGTGCAGATTGTTCCCTTTCCAAATAATTCTATGAACTGTATCCAAAGCATGGTCTACAAGCCCGATTAATCATAGTTATTACTGCAAATGCATTTATGTTCTTCCATTCGAATGGTAGCTGATCTTCCTGTCTGTCCATAGTTTGCACTTGTCTGTTATAGGCCCTTCTGTCTTTCATGTATGGGTGAAATATATATATACGTGGGTGGTCTGAAAAGTTCTCAGCCTAACAATGAAAAAACAAATTTATAATTTCAAAATTATTTTTATTTTTCAACATAATCTCCCTTAAGACTGATACGTTCATTCTAATCATGCTCCCGCACGATTATCCCATCCCTGTAGCAGTTCTCAGTAAGATCCGCAAAATACCTGTCTACAGCTGCAATCACCTCTTGATTCGAAGAAAAATGCTGACCAGTGAGGAAGAGTTTTAGTTTTGGGAAGAGACAGAAGTCACAGGGAGCCAAATCTGGGGAATGTATGGGAGAAATATATAAATACGTGGGTGGTCTGAAAAGTTCTCAGCCTAAAAATGAAAAAACGAATTTATAATTTCAAAATTATTTTTATTTTTCAACATAATCTCCCTTAAGACTAATACATTTATTCCAATCATGTTCCAGCACCATCATCTCATCCCTGTAGTGGTTCTCAGTAAGATCTGCAAAATACCCCTCTACAGCTGTAATCACCTCTTGATTCAAAGAAAAATGCTGACCAGCAAGGAAGAGTTTTAGTTTTGGGAAGAGATAGAAGAAGTAGGGAGCCAAATCTGGGGAATAGGATGGATATTTCGACAATTCATAGTGCAGATCCCTTAATTTTTCCATTGCCAAAACAACTTTGTGGGCAGGAGCACTGTCCTGATGAAAGATGATTTTTTTTCCCTTCTGCAAACTGGGTCTTTTCTCATGAATGTCTGGTTAAAAGATTGGAATAATATTTCCTGGTTATTGTTTTACCCTTTTCAAGATAATAAACAAAATGCCTTTAGCATCCCAAAACACCAGTGCCATGACCTTGTCTTCTTTGGCACTGAACAACCAGCTTCTGCCCACAGTTTTGACTGCTGTTTGGATTCTGGTGTGTACTGGTGAATGTAAGTCTCATCCACAGTAATAAATTGATTACCAAAATCAGTTTTATTCTTGTTAAAATGTTCCAAGCACTGTTCAAGAGATTTTCATGCGAGTGTAATTTTGATCTATATAGCACCCATCTTGCGCAAAGCTTTTTCCTTTGCAATTCTTCATGCAAAATGTATCCTACACATTCTTTTGAAATGCCTATATTCTCAGCAATTTCACGCAATTTGACTCGCCAGTCATCCAATACCATATTGTGCACTTGATCAATGATTTCTGGTGTTGTTACACTTTTTGGACATCCTTCATGTGGATCATCTTCAAGGCTGGTACGGCTATATTTAAACTTGGCAGCTCATTTCTTAATTGTCAATAATGAAGGAGAAGAGTGCCCATAAACTTTTATGAACTTCGAATGAATTTCTTTTGGCGTTAAACCTTCTTTTACAAATAATTTTATAATTGCACTATACTCAATTTTATCCATTTCAAGAGATACAAACAACACTTTTGCTTCAGACAGCTGTATAAAACAAACTACTTGATAGAATGACTTGCAATTTCACATCAATGCTTATGACAGATGTACCAACTTAGAAAAAAAAAAACTTGCCAATAAGTGTTGCCATCTATGGTCGAGGCCGAGAACTTTTCAGACTATCCTCGTAAATTATGATCACTTCTTATTTCAAATTCTCTATATACTGTTGCAACCTGGATAAGCATGAGATATCACTATCAACAATAACAATCAATGACACTTTCCTTATTTTCTTGTGTCTCCTCTCCATTTGGATTTATTCACATCTTCATGTTCAAACATGGTTTTAGTAATGACCAACCTATGTCCTTAACAGAAATCCAGCAGGTACTTTTACCATTATTATCCACCTTATTTTCCAAATTTTCCCAAAATATTTTTATTTTCCCAAAATATTTCTGGTATTAATTTCCTACTCTACTATTTATATCTATAGAGGGCTATATTTTCCATTACTCGTGTCAGTTACCTCCTCTAATGAAGTGATAAATTCCTCTACTTCTTCCTAAGTAAGACCTTCTGTGGGATCATAGACACAAATAATCTCATTGTCCAATTCTCCATTGTGATGTTTGTCCACATCACCATATTTTAAATAATAGTCAGTCCTCAACTTTAGGTGATGATCCCTTTAATACGTTCACTGAATACTACCTCATTCAGACAGCAATATTTAAGAAATGCTTTATCTCAAGTATTGCTGTTACAAAGGGTGATAAAATCTTCAGACGTTTTGGAAGGAATATAATATCTTGTATCCTTTCTTTAGTATTGCACAGTGACCAACATTCATTTTAGAAATTATGGACTTCACAACCGTGTTATAAATAACTATTTTAATTTCCCAACGTTTCAGCCTTCATATTGAGGTCATCATCTGGAGTATATACAAATATACAAGGACAAGCTGAGTTACATTTCACATAGTATGCTAAAGAGACAATGATTTGATCAATGGTTTTCTACCGGCATGACCTCTAGTGAAAATATAATATACATAAAAAACCCCATAAAATTAATTAATTATTTAGAAACTACATCAAAGCTAAATTCTATTTAAGATAACATAAGAGAAACATTCTTTCATATAGATAGTTTTCTTACAATAATAATGATGTCCTAGTTGTCATGTTAAACAAGGACATCATTATTACTGTAGAATGATTTCGTTACACTCAACTTTTCGTCCCGTGCCCTCTAGTACTGTTCTGAATTTAAAGACATATTCACATCAAAAATACAACCTTTAAACCACTTACAGGTCATATGAAAATTAGCATACTATGGCAGTATGCTAATTTTCAGAAATTACCTACACTGATTACAATTTTTTCATTACAGTATTCAAAGAATCAACAGTAAAGTTAAAAAAAAAAAAATATATATATATATATATATAACAAGATATGATAATACATCAGAAGCTAGTTGTGATGTATATAAATTACCCCTTTCATCAAAATATATCCAAATATAAAGTATCCCTTTCATCAAAAACCATGCAAGCAGATCTCTGATTCCACATATCACATTACTAGTCATCACAATATGTTATGCATAAAACTGGCAACATTGTTGGTACCACTAACTTCAAGATGGAAGAGATCAGATCTTCATCATCTTATTTTTCCACCGTGCATTATTCAGGTAGAGATCCTGAATAGTCAAACTCCAGAATGGAGATAACACTTGACAGGACAAGATTACTGATACCATTACCATTTTCTTGCTTCAAAACCCAGTGAATGTGATATCAGTTTTTTTTTTTTTTTGTTGTTGTTGTTTGTTTGTTTGTTTTTTAAATTTCACTCTCCTGAAGAAGTGCTATAATGCACACAAAACTAGTAGAGATTAAAATATTCCTCAATAAAGTCTCTGTGTAACATTTATACTAGATAAACTTTCAATTTGTTTCCCACATCTATAGAAATTTCTTAAGCAACAATAATAATAACTCTCAGGAGGATAGAATAAGCAATGTTGGTACTGATCATTCTGTAAGAAAATAGCAGATATGGTTTGAAACAAAGCTTTTGCCAATTGTGTCCTATGCTTCTTAGAAAGAATACAATATAACAAGTATATCATCAATTTCCTGATATGTACACTCAAGAGATATACAGGATCTTATGACAGTACTACATAATTAGGTTTGCATTATTACTAATCTCTTGTCAATAATCCAAATTAGTCTTTCACTTGCCAGATCTTATATTTCTGTTGTCTAGGGCACTTCTGACTGCATCAATCCATCTAGATTCTGGTCATCCTCTGAATCTTTTTCCTATCATCTTGGCACCAAATACCTGTTTTGCTAACAAAACATTTTTCTCTAAGTTGACAACGTTTAACTAGAATGTGCAAATAAATTTAGAGACAAAAAACCTTCTAAAAAGAAAAGTTTGAATATAAACTGACTTATGCATAATTAAGTATAAGAAAAAAACAAATTGTCATTGATTTAATATGAAAGCAGTAGACAGTAATTTACTGTCAGTGACTTTGTACACTAATAGTAATGTTCAGGTAGGCTCATGTTTAAATAACACTATACCTTAATGCTTCTGGAAATGGAAGAGCCCATGACATATCAGCGATGCTTGCCACAAAGATGATAAAACTAATAACTTATAAAAATGTCATCACTAAATTCATATTCAAATTTCATTTATCATTTATACAAAAATCATGGTAAGATGACAAATGATTTTACTTTAACTCTCCTATATTCACAACTCAAATTGCTACATACACAAACTACCATATCTCTACAGTGAAGAATTCTATTAAAGTCAACAATGGCAGGGGAGATTCATGTTCTTAAAAGACTACAGAACACTTGTTGCAGAGGCAGCCATAAAGGCTCTAGTTATTCTATAGAATGCTAAACTTTTGAAAACAACTGTTAGATAAAAGTACCCCCTGATTAAAAGTACCCTTCAGGGGATTCTTTTATCCTAACAGTTGTTTTCAAAAGTTTAGCATTCAATAGGATAACTAAAGCCTTTATGGCTGCCTCTGCAACAAGTGTTCTGTAGCCTTTTAAGAACATGAATCTCAAGAGACTCTATAATGGATGATTTTACTATATATTAACAGTTTGTCTTTAATGGAAAAAAAAATTAAATGTACCGAGTTCAGATCTTATTTAACTCTTTGTTTCTTATTTTATGTGACTCCGACGAGTAAGTCTCAAATGTTGCGCACTCCATACTACATTAGTATCATGGATGAGCAAAATTTTTTTGTTGTTCTTTATTTTCATTTTTTTACATAATGCTCTAGAAACCAAATCTGGAACTTTTTCAAATCACTTCAGACCTCCATAAACATGATGGTGGTCTCACAATGCGTAGTGATGTTCTTCTCTCACCTATAGACATTGACATTTGCAAACATCCATAGTGGGATTCAAAATCAACTGGTTGGAGAGTGGAGATGCTATCAACACAGCCAACAGGTTGGCATGTGCATTTCTTTTCACTAGGAATATTTTCTATTAATTAGAAATATAATGGCAAACTGTTACATTTCCAGTTGATAAAATATTTTAAGACGATATAATTTTACTGCAAAAGTTTAGGACATTAAATTATACTGCTTCTTATATATACTGTTAGGAACAAAGCAAAACATTTCCTGAACATAACATTCTGCAAAATTATATATCACTTATAAATTATTTTAATAATTTTGGATATTAATAGATTGAAAGGAAAGTATTTTTTAAAACAGTTTCTGATAATGGTTATTCTCCAAGGGCAAAAAATCAAGAAAATTTTCTTTTTTTTCCCCTAAATATTTTACCTCTGTTTCTGACTCACTGCTTGGCTGAGCTGGGCCAGTTCCTTGCATGGGCAACATTGGCATTCCCATCTTTGCCATTCGAGATATAATTCTTGCTTTTTCAGTTTTGGGACTCTAATTAATATATTATTATTTTAATGAAATATCATACTGAAGCTTTACTAAAATGTTTCTGTTTCAAGCAAATAAAAAAGCAAACTAATTTACATACTGTGAAATGTTACAAGTTCCTTTCTAATTTAAGAATGTCCAAAATCAAAACAATTTCTATAAAAAAAATGAACAATATATTATATTATTATTATTATTCAGGCCTCCAAGGAGTCAAAAGACTCATCGAGGGAGGTCCTTCCTAAGACATAAAGTCTGTCAAGACTCACTGAGGGGAGGTCCCCCCCCCTGAGAAACACAAAGTCTATCATACCACTCTTTAAACTCACTGACCGTTCTCGCTCCCACCACTCCATCAGGCAATGCATTCCACGGCTCAACCACCCTCCACACAAAGAAACCACTCCTTACCCTCTTGCTCACAGTTTCCTTTCGTAACTTCCAGGGATGGCCTCTTGTCATCACTCCTTCCCGCTGATCAACCAAGCGAAAGAACTCCCCAGTGTCAACCCTGTAACCACCTCTCAACAGTTTAAAAGTCTCAATCATATCACCTCTCCTTCTTCTATCCACCAAACTCTGCAGTCCACATTCTCTCAGCCGATCCTCATAACTATCCTTGTACAGTCCTGAAACCATCTTTGTCATCCGTCTTTGTATCCTTTCCACAGTTAATTTATCCCCTTCAAATCCTGGGGACCAAATCTGAGAACAATAGTCCAAGTGTGGTCTGATCAGAGACTTATACAACGGAATGATAACCCTCTTATCTCTGCAGGTCAGTGTCCTTCTCATAATAGCAGCAATCCTCTGTGTTACCTTCACCACCTTTGCAATATGTCCCCTAAACTTCAGGTTTCTATCAATCATCAACCCCAGATCTCTTGTCTCCCCTACTTCCTCCAGTATAACTCCTCCCATAGAGTATGCAGCATCCCATCGATGTTTCCCAAACCTCAAGACCTTACATTTTGCTGCATTAAACTGACACCCCCATTCATTTGCCCATCTATCTAGCTTATTTAAATCCTCTTGCAGGGCTACCACATCTGCACTATTACTAATAATCCTTCCCAGCTTCGCATGATCTGCAAACAACCGAATATCCCCCTGCAATCCACTGGCTATGTCATTGATATAAAGGTTAAACAATATAGGTCCTAGTACTGAGCCCTGTGGGACCCCACTTGTAACCCTCTGCCTCCTGGAAACTGCTCCACCATACACAACTCTCTGATACCTATCAGAGAGCCAATCCTGAATCCAGTTGACCAATCTGACTTCCAGACCCATGTGCTGCAACTTAAATATCAGCTTATCATGTGGCACCCTGTCAAATGCCTTCGCCAAGTCTAAGAAAATTGCAGTATATGCCTTTCCCTCATCTAATGTTCTTGTAACTTTATTATAAAAGGCTAACATATTGCTAAAACAAGAGCGTCCTTTCACAAATCCATGTTGATTCTCACAGATAACATTACCCTCATCTGCCCAATGCTGTACACGGTCCCTCACTACTTTCTCCAAGATCTTAACAACTACTGATGATACACAGACTGGCCTATAATTAGACACTTCCAGTCTGTTACCACCCTTATGCAATGGCACTATCTTACCTTCCTTCCATTCCCTGGGCACCTTTGCCAAAGCCAGACTTTCATTGAAAAGCCACGTTAAAGGTACTGTCAATTCCCTAGCACATTCTCTCAAAACTCGTGGCGAAATACCATCCAGTCCCACAGCTTTACTGACATCCAGAGTACTCAGTATCTGAAACACACTCTCCTCCTGTACCTCCAGACCTCGTACCAGTCCTATCCCTCTAGCATTAAAACTGACTCCTCTAGGATGAAATACTCCAATAAAGTGTTCATTGAACAATTCCACTATGTCCTCTGCATCAGTCACTCTATTCCCATTTTTATCCCACAATATCATTCTTCCACAGTCATTTCTCCTCCTACTGGCCACATAGCTAAAAAATTCCCTAGGATTTTCTTTGGATCTTAGGGCCAATCTCCTCTCATATTCCAGTTTCGCTTTCCTTACCACACTAGTCACTCTTCTGGCCTGTGTCTTATATTCCTCATGCATCTCTTCACCTATCTCCTTATATCTCTTCCATAGCCTCTTTTTCGCATGCAATTCCTGTTTAATATTGTTTGTCATCCACTTTACTCCAAATTGCGTCCTCTTCTTCACTCGTGGTATACAATATACCATTGCTGATAACAAATATTCTTTCACAATTTCCCACGCACTGGTGATATCCCGGCCTTCCAATTCCTCCCTCCATGAAACTTCCCGAAGTTGACGTCTAAGACTATTATAATCACCTGCCTTATAATTCCACATAAGTTCCCGTCTCTTTGATACTCCTGCATGTCTATTCATTTTCCAAGTCAACACCATATGGTCACTCTCTCCAACTGGTGGGAGAGACGTCAACTCAGTTATTATCAACTCTTCTGATGCTATAACCAAATCCAAAATTTTTGAACCTCTTGTTCCCTCTGTTACATGTTGCCTAAGACATTTGTCCCACAAGAATTCTAGAAATTCCATTCCCCTATTGCTACATGCATCTTCCTCTCTCCAATTTATACTACTGAAGTTAAAATCTCCCATAACAATCATTCTTCTTGTATGTAGAAAGTATTTTACCTTGGGTATAATAAATGTTAAAGATACCAAGCTATTTTAAACCTCAAGTTTGTGCCTGCAAGTGTTGCAAGATATATATATATATATATAAATAATATTCAGCAAGAAGTTATCCTTGTTTGCATCTTTATTTTTTCTACCAAAAGTTTGCATGCTAAATATCTTCACAACTGTTTGTTCACCAAGAGTAGCTGATTCAATCTCGGGGAAACCTGTGGTGAGGTCAACTCAATTGCTCTCTGTATACAAACAGCTAAAATGAAGAGATTTTGGAAAGGATCTTTTAGGTAGGAAGTATGAAAACAAATTGAAGAAATGCCATCTGCAGAGCCTGGTGTATAGGAGAAAAGAAGATGGTATGATTGAGACATAAGCTGAAGAGTCTACATCAGATAAATGCAGAAGTAGATAAAACAAATGTTTTATCTACTTCTGCTAATGTGAGTGTGGGGTGGTGGTGTAGCTTTTTTTGCATGGAGAGGGTTGGGTAAGTAGAATGCAGTCTCTGAATTAAGTGCAGAAACTGCAAAGGCACAGGTTGATGAGTACTGTGTTTGATAGTGAGGATCTTTCACAGGCAGTCCTTTGACTCCATGGAGGTTGGATGATGATACTAATAATAATGAGTGGATACAAGGATAAAACAAGAGGCCACTCCTGGAAATTGTATAAAGGATGTCAGTGGGATTGGGGGATGAGGTGCAGGTTTTTTGCTAGGAAAATGATGGGCAAGTAGGATGCACTGTCTCTAAGCAGGTAAGCACAAACTGTAAATGAACTAAGTCACCATTTGACAAGCACTGTGTGTTTATTAATCAGGATCTTTCACAAGGCATCCTTTGACTCTGTAGAAGTCTGATGATGATGCTAATAATGATATAATATACAGGATTTTAACAAAAGAATGCCACTATTTTAAATGCAGATACTAATATGGTAGAACAAATAACTATTGACAGTATGGTCTGTTGATGGCTACCTAAGGTAGTTAAGTCAAACTCAGAGTTTATGTACAAGATTCCATACCATTTCTAATCAACACATGTTGAGATGACAGAATTCATCAAAAAAGCTCAGTAGTTTTTATGGTGGATAAAATGTCTGTGATACTGATGGAATCAGATTGTAGGAGAATTTATCTTTAATTTAACTGATGATAAATGTATCAGTGGTGGTGATATTATAAATTCAAAGAAATTGCGATGCAGAAAAACTAAGTTTACAGAATGACCAAGAACTTTGATTGTTCACCTACAAAGTAGTTAGTTGGGTAGAAAGCCCAGTTTCCCGACTACCCTCAGAGTGCTGATCTTACATCATTATATTTTTCCTATGTGGTTAAATGATGGATAAAGTGCACACATTAAAACTGGCTTCGTTACCAGAAGAAATTAAGAGATCCATGTACACTGTAACTCAGAAGTATCAGAGTGAACATGGACCCACAGAGACATTTTTTTTTTTAAATAATCATCTGAATTTAAATGACCAGAATTCTTTTGTAGAAATCCTATATAAAAATTTGTTTTAGTAATGACCACCTCAAAGAAGAAGAATAGTTAGTAGTATTAGGATAGAATAGTATCAGGAATAAGAGGGAGGAGTTTTTGGTATTGGTTAGTGCAACTTTGCCAAAAGCTCTATGGGCATTAGTGAGACTTGGCTAATAGCAGATGATATAGTTACAGGGATAGAATGTGAAGGGTTTAGTATTTTCAAGGGAAGATAGGATGAGGGGGAAGGGTACTGTTGATGATAGCAGATGAATTGCAGCCAAAAAGAATATGAGATAGGAGGGAGGCTGTCCATTTGAAGCAGTTTGGTGTGAGATTAATGTCAGTAACACAAAATATACAATTGGTTGTTGCTATAGGCCAGGGAGTTCCACAGATGATCTGGAAAACATGCATCGGCAAATTAGTACAATGGGTGCAGATCGAGTGATTATTGTAGGGGACTTCAAGAAAATAGGAAGGAAAGAAATAGAATTTATACATACCTATTAAGAGATAATCACTTAAGGCAGCATGTGATGGAGGTGACTAGGGGTGGGAGAGTATTGGACCTGGTCATAGAATCAGAAGAGCTATCCATAACCAAGGTGACCAAAATGCTTCAGATTGGTGAAAGTAACCATTTGGGAGTTGACTTGAGAGATTGTAAAACATCAGGAATATTCTGTCAAGAAGGGGTGTATGTGTGGAACTACAAGGCAGGTGATTATGACAAGCATGGGAAGAAGTTTAAATCTGTACCATGGCATGAAACACTGCAGAGAAAGGGTGTAAGTAGTGCATGGGATATAGTTAAGGGTCATCTAGAGGAAGCAATATTAAATTGTAGACCTAAGATAAGGAGGGTTAATCAGACAGATGAGCAATATCATTAAGAACAAGCTGCAGAAGAAGAAGAAAATGCTGTGGAGGATATATAAAGAGAAAGGTAGCAAACTTGTTAACAGTACAAGGCTCAGGCAAGGAAGGCGAAATCAGATTATGAGAAGAATCTAGCCAAGCAGGCCAAAGGAAATCCCAAAGGGTTCTTTTGTTATGTGGCAAGTAAGAGGAGGAATGACTATGGCAGATTAACCTTAATGAGTGATGATGATGGTCATAAGGAGACAGAAGCAGATAAACGACCACTTTGTAAGGGTATATCATCCTAGTGAGGTTACTGCTTTAAAATATGTGGCAGACACTGATGTGGGAATAGAGGTGGATGAATTGGAGGTTCTTAGAATGTTGCAGAATCTCAATGTAAATACAGCTGTGGGATTAGATGGGATATCGCCTAGGGATTTGCAAGAATGTGCAAGGAAACTGCTAATGCTTCTGACTAGGCTCTTTAATTTAAGTTTCAGCTCTTGTAGAGTTCCAAGGGAGTGGAAAGAGGGCAAAATAATTCCCTTGCATAAGGGAGGTTTCTAAGACTGCAGTGGCAAATTATAGACCAATCAGTATCTCAGGAGTGATGATAAAATTATTTGAAAAATTGGTCAAAAAGAGAATTCAAGAATGGGTAGATAAAAATATGATGTATGAGGGTCAACATGGCTTTGTGAAGGGTCGCTCGTGCCTTAGTAATTTACTAACTTTTTATAATACAGTAACAGCTGTTGGATAAAGGAAAATGCTACACAATGATTTTGCTGGATTTTGAAAAGGCATTTGACAGAATATTGTATGAAACTCTGTTAAACAAATGATGATGGACATGACACTGGTTAAGTGAATAAGTGGTGGCTGCTGGACAGATATCAAAAATTAGTATACGGTGGGGCAAAATTGAGGCAAAAACCAGTGACTAGTGGTGCATCATAAGGTTCAATGATGGAACCATTGCTGTTTAATTTGTATATAAATGATATAGGAAATAATCTGAAAGGAAATATTCAGTTATTTGCTGATGATGTGATATTAGGTAGAGTAGTAGTTAATCAATGCGATTTGGAGAGCTTGCGGGACAATTTAAATAGGCTGTCAGCATTATTATTATTATTCCTGACACCTCCAAGGAGTCCGAAGACTCATCACGAGAGAACACCTACAACTGTCTCAACCACTACACTGGACCTCTACTACGAATCGCCATCTACCACCCACCTCCACCACAACTGGTATTCTATGTCTGTAAATTGTGTGTTCTGAAGGACCGATTTGCCTATATGCGGGATGAAAAACCCAAGTTTCCGGGAGAAAAAAACCTGCTACCTCCGTCTGAGATCGGCTAACTCACCTTCGATTGAAAATCGTCCAGATAAAGATTCCTCCCGTCGCGACGAGAATCGAACTTAGGCCTATTTCAATCGAAGGACGCAATGTACCGTCGTTCTTCCAATTGCGCTATGGAGGCTGTCAAGTATGCACAAAAGATAATGGGTGTCAATTTAATGTCGAGAAATGTAAAGTTAAGCATTTTGGGAAAAATAGATTATAAGCTGTATATCACATTGATGGCACTGTACTCCAGGAAATAGATGAAGCTAGAGATTTAGGGCTGGTTGTAGACAGAGTTGAAAGTTTAGAGGACATATTATTAATGCAGCCAAGATTAATTGGCTACTGAAGAACAAATTAGCATATACAGATAAGGAAGTTGTTATTCCTCTTTAAGGCCTTGATATACCAACATCTGGATTACTGTGCTGAAATCTGGTCCTCTGGGTTTCTTGGGGATGAAGAAGTGGTGGAGAAGATTCAGAGGCAAGTAACCAAGATAGTGAGTGGCCTGTGGAATGTTGCCTTTGAGGGTGTATGGATTGCAGAAGTTGGTTGATAGGAAAAAAAAAAAAGGAGGTATGACAGAAACATTTCAACTGCTTAAAGAGTTTTACAGGACTGATGCAGAGGAAATGTTTCGGCACTTGGCTAGAGGGACCAGAACAAGGGATCAAGTGAGTTGTGATTGAGTGCAATGGGTTGCCAGAGTCAGCTGTGAGTACTTTGTCTGTTAATGGGTTGAAGAAGAGGCATGATAGATTATGTGGATAGATTGGGTCTCCCATAATGTTTTTGGACTCCATGGAGGTGCCTGTATAATAATAATAATTATCCCTTATGGTTTTATACCAAGTAGGCTAACAATATTTGTATTATAAAACTTTCATGTTTGAAAATCTTTGGTATGAATGTCTTGCAGATAATAAATTATGTCCAAAAAAAAAAAAGACCACACATTCAACTTTCATTATTATTATTATTGCACCTTCATAAAGTTCAAAGACCCATTGAGGAAGGATCCTTTTAAGTAACCCATGCCTATATGCTTGTTATATCTTTCTTTGAATATATGAACAAAGAAAGATGCACTCACAATATGAAATGGTAACCCATTCCACACACTTACCACATGCCATGAGAAGAACCTGGACCTTCCAGGACTCCAAGTTCTATTCCCACCTGCAATAAGCTGCAAAATATCACTTGTATCTATATGATCTCTTTACTAACTTGTATATTTATCAGATGTTTAATAGAGACATGAGTGTTAGACATATTTTTGAATAACGGCTTCACACATGTAAGAGAAAACTAATTATAATTCATTATTTCCTAAATATTGCATAATATTTCTAAATATGATTCATTGCACCTCCATAGCGCAACTGGAAGAACGACAGTACGTTACACCCTTCAATTGGAAAAGGTGTAAGTTTCGATTCTTGTCATGAAGAGAAAAATCTTTATATGGGTTTTTTCAAATGAAGGCGAGTTAGCTGATCTCATACAGAGGTAGTATTGTTTTTTCTACCAGAAACTCTGGTTTTTCATACTGCATACAGACATATTGAACTTGAGTACACACGCAATTTACAGACAAAAAATAGTGGTGGTGGTAGACAGTAGATGATGGTAGTGGCACTTTGCTATATTTAATGGGTTAAGTGGTTAGGAACGGAGAATTGCAGAGTAGGTGTCCTCCCTCGATGAGTCCTTGAGCTCCTGGGAGGTGTCACATAATAATGATAATAATAATTAATATTACATATATTTCACTCAATATGTCGTCATTAGTTTTTTCAAGGATAAGGCAGAAGAACTGGTAAAAGCATTTAAATTCTGAATACAGTAATGAGTCATACAACATATATAATATCACGTGTTCGGTCACAGCTGTACAGTAGGAGAAAACACTATCAGAGTTCAGGAATGTGGGAATAGTGGTATAATTAATTTAAAAAATAATAAATAATTTAAAAAAATAAGAATTATAAACAATTAACAGCAATCACTTCCCAAAACTTAAGAGATAGGCATACAGTCCATCTGATTAAGATTAGGAGGATGGTGGCATAGGGCTTCACATGATTCAAAAAAACAGATGATCACACTTGAACTGACTGTAGTGTGGCATCTTGTATTGTTCCAGTGAACTCTTAAGTCTTGTATCGATGGCATGGCCTGAATCTTCAGAATCCAAAAATCTTATCTAATCTTGATGTTCTTCGATTCTAATAAAAGCAGAATGGTCAGTCTGTCCAAAGTAGCAAAGACAACAAGAACAGGGTATTGGATAAACACCAGTCAAGGATCAACATACTTTACCTTAAAGGAACATCTGAACAAATAGAAAGGACCCTTTGCAAACATAATTTGTATACCACCTTCAAACCATCCTGGAAGTTTAATCTTTCTTACTACTTATCAAAGATACATTATCACCTCTGTCTTTACCTGGTGTTTGTGCTGATGCAGAGCGTGATTTTGATAGATCTATACTTGAACATTTACATATGTATATAGGTTTAGTGTTAAAAAAACAAAACAAAAATCTTGAAGGTCTTCACACAACTGGAACACTAAAACTTACGTTGAATTGTTTTATGAAGTTCTCTCTCTTGGATCTGATATTCCCACTGAGTCTTGTAACAGGTTCTGATCTTATTACAATACTCTTGTTAAAGAGTCTTGTAACAAGATCTGTAACAAGAAAAAGGCTGCCATTAACTTCAAGGAGCATTCCCTTAAGACAGGCAGCAATATATCATTGAATCCTTGTCTTATTAACATCAAGCTTATTTAACTCTCTGTTCACTCATCATCAGTCTCCCTCTCTACACTCAAGCTCTTCATAAGGTTACATTTATGAGGATGAAATATCATGATGAACTGCTCATTAAATACTTCAACTATATCCTCTGCAGTTACTAATCTACTATTTGCATTAATTAACATCATCTTCCCATAATCATTCTTTCTTCTACTTGCAACACATTGAGAGAACTCTTCCTTGTAGATTCTTCTTGGCCTGATTGGATAATTTTCTGTGCATAACTATTTTGCTGTTCTTACCAACCAAGTTAAATTCCTAGCCTACTTTTTGTCATTTCCCATACAACTGATTATTACCATTACTCATCTTTTGCTGCATTACAATGCTTTTTCTTCCAGATTGCATGCTTAACCTCTATATTTATCCATTTCATGAGCTATGTAATTTAGCCTTTTGAAATACATTCAGACATTGCTACTGTTAAATATCTCCTTTATGCTGAATTCCTCATTGCTATAATTCCATGCTGCCTCTCAACATTTTCATATCATTGGCCTTGTAGTTTCACATATATCCTTTCCTCACTGAAGTTGTTATATGGTTGGCCAAGAACCAGGTGATAACTTAATGGTCACTCACCACTTGGCAGAAGATTCTACATCCCATTCAGTCATATCCCCCAATAATCAGATATGGGATCTTGATGCCTCCATTATATACTGCCTGAGACAGTTGTCTCTCAAGAATGAAAAAATTAATTTTACATATTCTCAAATGCCTCATGCCAACATACACTCATTTTCATAGAAACCGCATTACCTACTGTAACCATGTTTTATTGGTAATTAAATTTGAACCCCTATTTGTTCTTCACAAATAATGAAGAAGGTAAAATAACATTTTTATTTTTGATCAATATTTGGCTATTTTTAGTACAAGATGTGGCATAATTAGGAAATGACAACAAACTTGACAATTTGTAAATATTTCAAAATGGAGTGGACAGTGATATTTTCACTGGAAAAACAAATACCGGTATCAAAATCTAACAGATAAGCTTAGGTGTTGATGGTTATTCATGACTTATTTTTCACGGTAGTATTAACAACACCACAAATACTTTTATCAACGAATTTATTAACGCTTATATTTCGCTGATTTTCAACTCGGCATCATCAGAGCACAACACACTTGTAAATGCGACAGTGAGTGAGTGAAACAATATAATTGCAAAAGATCTAAAGTCCTATTTTTCGGCGCCCTCTAACAATAATAAAAAAAAAAAAAGCAGCAGTTATCCAGGAGTTTTTCTTAGGATAACCATCTCCTAAATTTTTGGCAAATTAATGCAACCATATTTGTTAAGGTTGGGAGAATTCTTCAAAGCCATTGCTGACTCAAAAAATAATCTTTCAGATCTATAACGACTCCTAAATAGCACATTCGTTTTCCTCCATCTAATCCTCTGTGAAGGAATGTCCAAAGCATGGTCTGGCAGTCCCGACTTGCCTACTAATAATAGTAGCAAATGTATCTTTCATGTTCTTCCAGGCGGATGTTCACTGATTTTCCTATTTGCCCATAATAGGCCAAGTCACAGTCACACGGAACTTCATACACTCCTGGGTGTGCTAAAGGGTGAAGTTTATCCTTAGGCGAGCGGATCAGAGTTGCCAGCTTGACACGAGGAATAAGAGTTCTTCGGCATGAAACTCTCAGATCGTAGTTTTCGATCTCAGAGTTTTGTATACTGGCTGTAAAATAATAAGGGATTTTTATCCCCTTAATTTAATTAACTTTGCCAGAAAAAATAGTTGTTTGGCTTTTTATCTTAGTTATAACATATGGGCACACCTTTCTGGCATTCGTATAGTGAAGGTATGCAAGTTCTTTTCACTTAAACTTTGATATCATCTAGGTCTGCCTACTCACTGATGAGACCTCAAAAAAGGTTGAAACCGGTCTGGGTAGTGACCTCTCCTCATAATGTAAGGCAGTATTACATCCTAGGAGCACATTATGAGAAAATATCAAGGATAGTGAGGGAGCTTGCTCCACCTTTGCTTCGAGTTGCCTTGGTGTTGTTACCACCAGGTGTTCACTTACACTTGGTTTGCCAATAGTTCTTCGGCATGAAACTCTTATATCGTAGGTTTCGATTTCAGAGTTCCGCATACTGGCTGTAAAATAATAAGGGATTTTTATCCCCTTAATTTAATTAACTTCGCCAGAAAAAATAGCCGTTTGGCTTTTTATCTAAGAATAAAACTGATTTTGTGTGTCTATTTATTACTATGGATGAGACTTACATTCACCAGTATGCATCAGAATCCAAACTGCAGTCAAAACAGTAGGCAGAAGTCGGTTGTTCAGCACCAAAGAAGACAAGGTCATGGCGCTAAACATGGTGTTTTGGGATGCAATTTTTTTATTAATTATCTTGAAAGAGTAAAACAATAACCGGGGAATATTATTTCAATCTTTTAACCAGACTAGATGAAAACATTTGTGAGAAAAGACCCACTTTGCAGAAGAAAAAAATCATATTTCATCAGGACACCTGTCCACAAAGGTGTTTTGGCAATGGGAAAATTAAGGGATCTGCACTGTGAATTGTTGCAACATCTACCCTATTCCCCAGATTTGGCTCCTTCTGACTTCTATCTCTTCCCAAAACCTAAAATCTTCCTCGCTAGTCAGCGTTTTTCTTTGAATCAAGAGGTGATTGCAGCTGTAGAGGGGTATTTTGCAGATATTACTGAGAACCACTATAGGGACGGGATAATGGTGCTGGAGCATCACTGGAATAAATGTATTAGTCCTTGGAAGGTTATGTTGAAAAATAAAAATAATTTTGAAATTATAAATTCGTTTTTTCACTGTTAGAGGTGAGAACTTTTCCGACCACCCACGTATATACTTGGTTTAATCATTTATCATGCAGATATTACTGAGAACCACTATAGGGACGGGATAATGGTGCTGGAGCATCACTGGAATAAATGTATTAGTCCTTGGAAGGTTATGTTGAAAAATAAAAATAATTTTGAAATTATAAATTCGTTTTTTCACTGTTAGAGGTGAGAACTTTTCCGACCACCCACGTATATACTTGGTTTAATCATTTATCGAAGTGTAAGCAAACAAGTTTGTGCCTGAACTATTTTCAGGACTCGGGCAACTTGTATAAAGCAGCTAGCTTCTTTATACTTGTTTGCTTATGCTTGGATAAAGAATTAAACCAAGTATATAATTTCTCAGTATCTTTAATAAGGAGACGTACCATTGTTTGCTTATCATGCAAAGATAGTCAGGATAATTAAGGATGTCTTACCTGATCTTACAGCATCATATCAGGTCTTACCAAATCAGGTTTAGATGTCTTAACAAACATCTCAATCTGATTTGTTTTTCCTAACAGAATCTCAGATGGCATCCTCCACGACTACAGTTCACTACAGCTATTCCACCTACATCCTGTATGATTCATTCTGCAAGAAGGGTGGCAGAACGTGCTTTTGTGAAATCTGATATTCCTTGTATAATGTATCCTACTTGGAATCCTCACTTTTCAATCTACTCTGGTCAAGATTTCCTTACTTCACTTTACAGTCTTCATTTGATTTCTTAACTGCTCTCTTAACTATGAGAATTCTGCTGCCTTTTTTTTTTGACTACCTATCGCTAAAAAATTGATTTCTTACAAACTAATTACACAAATTGTGAGATTGTTCTCCTTGGAGACTTTAACGTCCATAATACAAATTAGCTCTTCTACTCCAACTTCGCACATCAAGCTGGAAGGGAAGCTGAATCATTTGCCATCAGTCATGACCTAACAGAAATAATCAATCTACCAAACAGAATACCAGACAATCCTCATAATTTTACCAACATTCTTGACCTTTTCGTAACCAGCTCTTCCTTCAAATACACTGTGGATGTCTGCTATCTACTTGGCAATTCTGACCACAATCTTATTCACATCTCCTCCTCCTCTATAGTTCATCCTCCTCCCAGCCAATCTCGGCCCTGTACTCTGTGGCATTATAACTGTGCTAAATGGGATGAACTCCAGAATTTTAATTTCTACACTGTGATTGGATTGCCAGCTTCCTCATTGGTCATTCATTGTATGTCAATGGTGAATAGCTTCCTCTCATCAGATTTTTCATGGTGAGATTACTGATTTCGCTCTCCTGATCCAAATACCAGCACTGAACTGATAACCAAAATAATCCTCACTAGAATGAGAGCCTTCATTCCCAGCTCCATTGCAACCCCAACCTATATTCAAGCCCTGGTTCTCAAATAAATGTGTTTCTGCTATGCATGATAAAAATGCAGCTTATGTCCAATTAAAAACTCCAGCTTCTTATCAAGTCATCAATGATTCCAAAGCAGGCTTCATAAGAATTAAATGCAATAAATTTGCTTCCTGCTATGGCAGTCAAGCCGTCTAGTCTCTTGCTAAATCTGTCAGGTATAACTTCTGCCCTTCCCTGTTACCACCTCTCTTGCATCCTGATGGCATTCTCGTAACCTCACCAAAAGAAAAGGTAGACCTCTTAACATCAGTTTTTTCCTCCAACTCCTACCTGAATGACCAAAGCAAATCATCTCCTATACTTCTACAAACTGCCCACTGCAAGCCTCCTCTGAACATTTGCCAAAAGGACATAAAAAAAAAAACTTTTTAATCTTGATACCAATTAGCTCCTGATCCAGATGGTATTCCTCTAGTTGTGCTCCAGAATTGACACCCATCCTATATCAAGTTATTGCTCTCAAAATTTCAAAGGTATTTGATCGTGTTTGGCACTGAGGCCAAACTTACAGATTAATGCAGTTAAAGAACTGCATATATTTTATTTGTTTTTCATACTTTTCTGTACAATGCAGAAAAGTATGAAATGATCACATTATAAATTTAAAAACCTTAAAGAAAACTGTTACTTAAGACAGTAACTATTAATTTTTGTGTTGGACTATTGTAGTATCTGTCTACTTCCTTCAGGATATACTGCTGGAAATAATAATTTCCAGCAGTATATCCCAGTATATTTAATGAATGTCATTTTTACATCAGAGTATTATATTTTAGAAATTATCTAGCAAAACGATTTTCTTTTTAAATTTTATTATGAAAATTAATAACTTACTTGTGCTAGCTGTTCAGATATAGAGGCTCCTCTTGCTCTGATTGTATCTTCATTTGTTAAGCTTGTTAAGCTGTTGAGAGGAAAAAAAAAACTTATTAAACATACATAATTATAATATTTTCATGACATTTAACTTGGGAAAGCTAAATTTCAAATTTTCATGACTATATCAATTCTTTGTTATTCCTAACTGTAAAAAATTATGTGAAAAACCTTTTTACTCTCTTATTTACTCTCTAATTCAAAAACCAAATTTATTCAGCTATGAATTAAAATTGAAACCATAAATGAAAATAACGCTGTGCACTATATGCATTGTATGTGTGCGAGAGAAAGAGTTTTCCTCCCTTTAAAAGTAAATTTTAGATTTACATTCTTTGATGTTATTCCGTAAAGAATGCAAATTACTTGGCTTTTGTATTAGAATGATTATGCAAAAATAGATACAGGCAAGTAAATTACTCAATCTTCCTCCCAGTAAGCAATGGACTTATATGGACATCGCTATGGTGACAATTTATAACAGGCTGGGAAAGAAGTTTATTTTACCTGACTATAAATTTTATAGCTCAGCATTCACCAATGACAGCAAGCACCATTTCTGAATTGAGTGGATTGTTCTGAATTGCAAAAATAAAGTGTATTGTGTCTATTTATTATACATGCATGAAATGTGTGTGTGCATGCATGCACACACACAGCATTTTATAGGAAAAAAATCTAATTTCCAGAAAAGAACAATCTTTCTTCTGACATCTGACTAAACCTAAAAGGTTCACATAAAGTTCTTTGCAGCAGGGGATCTAGATCCAAGTTTGCCAAATAATTTGAGTAGTTCTTCAGGTTATGCCATGGAGGAATCCATACTAACTGAAGCTGCCTAGTTTGTGAAGAGATAGCTTGAAATCTTTGCCTTCACAGATTCTCTATGTTGCCAATGCATTGACTACTGCTTACTTGTCTGTCATGTAAGAAATCCAGGTTTCATCTTCTGTCACAATGTGGTTCAAAAATTTGACATCTTCATTATAATACTATTCCAAAAGATTCAGCAGCGCAACAATACATTTTGTTCTGTGATTATCAATGAACATTTCTTGCACCTATCTTTTTTTTTTTTATATATGTTCGGCCCATATACGAGAGGTTGGCAGGTCAACCTATAGTACTTTAGTACCATATATGGGTAGTGGGTTGGGAAAGGAGGAACTTGTTAACATTCGATTTGAAAGCCTGTATATTGTATTCCTTGGGAAGACTGTTCCACAGTACAGCAGTAGCAGGGATGAAGGAGGAGGAAAAGAAACTTGTTCTGGGTTTCAAGGTGTACTGTGAAGGGATGTTGGGAGGTGGCTGTACGTGTTCCAATGGGTTTAGTACAGAGTGGGGGAATTATTGATGTTGTTTCAGATGAGCATTTTCCATGAAAATATTTGTAGAATATAATAATTGCAGACACTAAATGTCTATGTGAAAGTGAGGGGAGTGAGTCGGTAAGAGATGGATCATTTATCAGTCTAATTGCTCTCTTCTTGAGTCAAGCATTTTGAGGGAGCTTTTAGAAGACCCACTCCAAATGTGAGAACAGTATTCGATAGCTGGGAGGATTTGCGATTTGTATAAGGTTAACAGCTGTTTTAAAGTGAAGTAACGTCTTGAGCGAAAGAGAAAGCCTAGTTTTGAAAGCCTCTTGACTGGGAGGTTGACGAATGTGGAATTTTCAGTTAAGGGGAATATTTGAAACTACAGAACAGGTGATTTATGACAAGCTTAGGAAGTAGTGTCCTGGAATAAGAATCTGCCAGGATGTTAGCAGTGCATAGGAAATAGTGAAGGGATGTCTAAAGAAAGCAGTATCAAACTCTATACCACAGTCATGAATATAAATGAGATTATACCAAGTTGAATGAGCAGTCATATTAAACATTATGTTCCTGGGGCCAATAAAAACTGGCCCCATGGACGTACAATTTACAAACAAAATGTACTGTTAGTGGTGACAGACGACTTTGTGTTGTGGTTGAACTGTGGTGAGTGAGATTGTGAGTAAATAGAAGATTACATACTCTACATATGGCTGGTTGCATTTTGTAGAGTGACCTCCCACAAAATGAGATCTTAGACTCCTTGGAGATGTCATGTAATACTAATAAAATACTTTATGAAAGAGAAAGCCTAGTTTTGAAAGCCTCTTGACTGGGAGGTTGACGAATGTGGAATTATCAGTTAAAAGGATCTATCATCACAGTAAAGTTACAGTAACAGATATGACAGAAAATGATGTGGGAATAGAGTTTTTTTTTTTTTACTGTAACTCCTAGCCACAAAAAGTGATTTATGACAAGCTTAGGAAGCAGTGCATTTTGAGTGTATTAATACTGTGCATGGGGTTAAGCTTTTTTTTCCTTTTCTATTTTTATTAAAGTTATAATTTTTTGCATTTTTATTTATCATGTAAAACATAATCCAGAACCCCTGCTCTAAGTCAACTCCAAGCCATGAAAGGTTGTAACCCTTTAGTACATTAATACTGTAGGTAGGTTTAATATTATAAATTTTGGTATTTTTATTGATGTAAAACATAATCCAGAAACCCTGCTCTAGAGACCAAACATGGAATTTATTTTAAGCCTTTCAGGCTTTCAATAAACAATGTGGTTGTCTCACAGTTGATGAAATTCATGACTAGGGTTATGAATTTCATCAACTGCTATTTTTTGTAAAGGGCATTTGACAGGATACCACAAATGGAAATAAACTGTTACACAAATTGGGACAAATGGACATGGATACAAGAGTAGCTGATGGAGATAGATACAAACAGTAGCATTTGTTTCAGATTTATGAAATAAGCAACGAAGGCTATAAGGATAGTGTACGTATCATGTCTACAAATTGTGGATGTTCTAAATGATTTCCCTATTTTGTAGTCAAGGAGAGATATGACAGATATTGTGTGGATAGTGCAAGTCTCTGACAATAAGTCTTTGGGATCCGTAGACGTTACTGTGCAATAACAGTAATATGTTTACAATATTAAATATAGGATTTAAATCACTTTGAAACCAATTTATAGTATCCTATATTCTTGTGATTTCCAATTTTCTTAATAAAATTGAAAATCATAAGTTATTTTTTTTTATCAAATTTCATTAGACTAAGTTTTACCAATTTCTTTAATATTCTGAAAAAATCAATATAAGATTGGTCTATAATGAGGTAAATAAGTTTTATTTTGCTTTTTCTAAATTGATACCTCAGCCTTCTTAAACTCTGATGGAAATGTGTTAGTCATCAATGATAAGTTAAAAATGCATAATAAAGCATCTATTATGAACATCTAGCAGGCAAGAAATTAAACTCATTTTAAACCTTTCCCTAAGCATAAGATTTTCTCCAGTCCCACTTCCCTAACAGCAAAATCATTCTCCTAGGAAATTTTAATGTCTATACCAAGTGGCTTTCCTCCTCCAGTTGTATAGATCTAGCAGACAGTAATGCTGAAACATTTGCCATCACTAACAACTTTACACAAATTGTTCAAATGCCAACCAGAATATAGGATAACCCTAACCACTCTCCAAACACCCTAGATCTCTTCCTCACCTTACTTCCAAATACACAGTGAATGTAGTGGGGGCCCCTAGCTAATTCAATCTAGTGGTTGTCTCCTCTCCCATGCAACAACATTTACACAGGCACTCCCATACAATAGTTTGGCATTATAACAGTGCCAAGTGGGACAGCCCCAGTGACTTCTATGCCTCATTCCTATAGCTGGACTAGTGTTTCCAGCTTTCCAACATATGCACCAAATGTAATCACCAAAGTAATCCTTACTGGAATGAAAATATACATTCCACATCAAGTGGTATTAAATCCAACATTATTTCAAAGCCGAATGCAGAAACTATGAAGGTTTCGTACCTGAGTGTATTCCTGTAAGCTCACTGGTCAAATTTCGTACAAAACTTTCATAGTTTCTGCCTTTGGCTTTGAAATAATGTTGGATTTAATATCCACTTGGATTTATATAGTTTTGCATCATCAAAATGAAGCCTTTTGGCTCTTTATTTTAGTAAATACATTCCCCATACTACTCTCAACTGCCAGTCCCTAACTAAGCCCTGGTTCTCCAAAAGATGTGCTAAGGCTGTTCAAATTAAAAATCAAGCATGCCACAACTGGCTTACATTAAGAACTCCATCCTCCTTTAGTGCTTATACTCAAAGCCTGAAATAGCTGCAAGAAAATATCAATGCTTCCAAAACAGAGTTTGAAAGAGCAAAAAGCAGGAAACTTGCAGCCTGTCCAAATGCAGCCAAGCGTTTTGGTCTCTTGCCAAAGCAATGGTCATAACTTTTGCCCAATACCCAGATGGGTCTATTGCATCATTGCTCACTGAAAAAGTCAATCTCCTGTCTTCACACTTGGCCTCCAATGCATGCATAACTATGGTAAATGTCCTTCCCCCCCCCCTCCCAACCATTCCATTCCAGATGGCCAATACACAATGCCCCTTATATCCTTTCACCAGAAAAATATTGTCCAAATTAGACACAAAAAAAAGTCACCTGGCCCTGATGGCATTTCTCCAATTGTCCTGAAGATTATTTCTTTCCTATATTGCCTGTATATACTCTCTTACTTCACTGGTATCAATCCCATGTCCTGGAAATGGGCCTATGTTCAACCCATTCCCAAGAAGAGTGACAAATCACTGCCATCAAACTACTGCCCTATCTCACTCACTCACTCAAAGTAATGGAGAGAACCATCAATTCTCAACTCCTAAACCACCTTGAAGGCATCCAGCTAACAAAGAACCACCAGTAGATTCTATCACTGCCAATCAACAGGAGATCTACTCATATATCACCCATCTCTGGACAAATGCCATGGAGAAGTTTGGGGAATCTCAAGTGGTTGCACTTGATATCTCCAAAGCATTTGACCAGGTCTTGCACAAAGGCTTACTAAACAAACTTCCATCATGTGGTTTGTCCCAGGACTTCTGTAGCTGAATTGCAAGCTTTCTACCTGGATGCACACTATGTGAGATTGTGTATGGTTCCTCATCCTATCACCATTCCACTAATACCAGGGTTCCACAAGATTCTGTTCTCTCAGCAACCCTCTTCCTTCTACATATCAATGACCTACTTTCAGTTGACCTCCAACTCAATACATAGTTTTGCAGATCACAACACATTGCTCCTCCCTTTCATTTGATTAATCTTACTCTACAAAAATCACCACAACCTACAGAACATCAACCACCCTCAGTTCTGATTTCTGAGCCATCCTCCAATGGGGGGTTCAGATCTCATCAATTTCACTGCTAGCAAAACTATTCTGCCTTATTTCTCACAAAAAAAAAATAACCATTTTCTCCCAGTATTATCTTTGACAACACTCAAATTTCCAGACAGATGAAATTTCTCTTCTTGGAATCACCTTGACATCAAGCCTCTCCTGCTATAACATTGCATCCTCAGCTTCTAAAAAACTAGGATTTCTCTTTCACTCAGGATGTTACTTCACCTCTGAACAGCTGTTAACCTTAAACAAATCACAAATCTCTCCAGTTATTGAATACTTCTCTCAACATTTGGAGTGGGTCCTCTAAGACCTCCCTTAATATGCTTGACTCAATACAGAGGAGGGCAATTAGATCGATTAATAACCCATCTCTTACCCACTCACTCCTCACACTTTTGCCTGTGCCAAAAGTGGGAGGAGTGAGTTTCTGCAATATTTTCATGGCAAACATTCATCTGAAATAGCATCAATAATTCATCCACTTAATACTAAGATTGCAGCTGCCATTCAATATCTCTTTCACAGTACACCTTGAAACCCAGAAAATAAGTTTCTTTTCCTCCTCTTCCATCCCTACTACTGGTGTATTTTGGAACAGTCTTTCCCTTATGGGTTTCCCAAGAAATACAGTATACAGACTTTTAAAATCAAAATGTAAACAAGTTTCTCCTTTCCCAACTCACACATGGTACTAATGTACTATAGGTTGATTAACCAACCTCTTGTGTAGGGGTCAACATAAAAAAGCAAATAAAATTTGTTCAGAAAGTATCTTCACAACTAGGCTACTTGTATATAGAGGCTGCTAACTTTACATCAGTTGCCTTAGTATCCCATAATGCACACTACACTGCTATCGTTATGAGAAGGATCATCACAGATTAGTTTCAACCTATTTCAGTCTAGCTCCCACTTCCATCAGTGGAAGCTAGACCCAAACATATAGCGAGCTCATATCAATGCGGAAGTCATAATTTTCATATAAAAATATTCGTAAATTTTCGTATACTCTGGATCATGAAAAAGTTCTGATCCAGAGTATTTTAATAAGATGGTAAAATACCATTTTACTACTTGTATATGGGAAACATGAGTTCTGTATTAATTAACTTGAGTATTAACCTTGTGTATAGCACCCACTGAGGAGACATCAATAAAGGTCAAAACTGGTTTGGGTAGTAACCTTTCCCATAATGTACAGCAATATATATGCATCTGAAAGGGAGTGCGCTGTGCATTATGAGATACTAAGGCAACTGATTGAAGTCAACAGCTTCTATATGCAAGAAGCCTAGTCGTGAGGGAACTGCACATACAAACGGTTTGTTTATGCTTGGATAAAGGATTAAAACCAGAATATAAATTCTTGTCTTTCAACAAAACATTCAACAAAGTAATAGACTTTGTTGAATGTTTTTTCACTGTTTTTATTATATTATAAATTAAAGATGTCAAGAAATTATATTCTTGGTTTAATCCTTTATCCAAGTGTAAGCAAAAATCACACATGAAGTATCACTTAGGACTGCAGGAACCCCCCTATTACAAGTCTATATTTGTTTTCCTACTAGTGTGGCTGCACACAAACGTATGTTTCTTTGTATCCATGGTGACCAAAGTGAAATATTGGCTTAGTAACCTAATTACCTAAATAAATTTAGTTAGTTATTTATTAGCTTTAGAGAAATTTTTTCCATTAAATATTAGTTTAGTGAAAAAACATGTCAAAACATCAATGTCGATTTGTCAATTATTCTTAGATTAATTTTATAATTTAAGAATAAATCTCAGCATTGTAGTTTCTTTTAACTACTGTCCTTACAGTACACTTCACAATAATGAAATTAATATAACTTTTTAATCATTAATATTGTGCATGTATACAACCTTTCACTATGTGGTTTGGCAGGAATATCAGGCTTTTTGACATCAGGAATGTCACCGTCTTCTTGAGTAACAGGTGTAGATGAACGAGAGAGTTCCTTGGATAGTTTTACCTATCAAAATAGAGAACACACATACAATGTTTGAGAATTTTTTAATATTTTTTATGTGAATCCCATCTATGCAATAAACCCATTAATCCTTTTAATGGATAAAGATTAGCAATCTGTAAAACCTGTTACAGAAACAAAAATTTTTTAACCCCTTTCAGACCTCCAGTAAGTAAGGTGATAGTAATTTCATACTTCTGTTCTCTCTAATAAATAATTCAAGCAAGTCTAACACATGCACTGTCAGGTGAACAAAATAAGAAGTGCTATTCATCCAACTAATAAAGGCTGGCAAAACAGCATTACAAAAACTTTAATGATATTCACAGTTTTATAGGTAGTTTATTTTTAAATGATATTGTAACAATTTTGGACAATCACACATTTAAATAATATTAACAGTAAATATTCTGTCTATAGGATATGATAAACCTTGGAATTTTAAGGCCTGATATCACTTCGAAACTATGTGGACACCTACCTTCCAATTATATAGCTCAATGTGACACATTGAGTTATATACTTTTGCTAGTTTCTAAATAAACTGTTGCTAGATAGAAGCATAGTGTGTGATGTAAGCAAGAGATGAAATGAAAGATAAAGATCAAAACAGCAGTACTGAAGAGACAGAAGTGCTTGGCAATAGAAACGGTAGTATTGTGAGAGATGAAGAGAGAATGGGAATGCAAAAGGAACAGGGAAATAGAGGAAACCAGGTGAACAGAAAGGCATGGCATAGGGAGAGTGGATATTGGAAGTATTAGTGAATGTATGCATGGGAATGATCAACATAGAAATCGGAAAGATCGGGATGTGAGTGGAAGCTGAGACTGAGAAGATGTAAGTGGTGATAAAGGTGATTGGGCAAGGGCACTTCATTTCCATGACCATTTCATTTCACTTATTGATGATTCTGACATTTATAAATAAACACAGCAGTTCACTTCTTTAGGTCTATAACCAGTCCTACCCAAAGCATTTGTTGGTTGTGATTTCTCCACCACACCTGCCCTTGCCCAATCACCTAAAGAAAGTTGAAAAACAGAGTGCAATTAAAGGCAAAGTAGTAAATGGCTTTGACAGTGAACAAGTGTGAATGGCTGCCAATAAAATTGAGAGCGTGAATGAGACGGAAAATGTGATGCAAGATTTGAAAGATGAGTTGGTTAAGATGAAACAAGAAATGAAACAAATACAGAGTGAAATTAAGAGAAATTGAGATATGAACGTTATATGATGTTATTATGGAAGAGAGAAAATGATGAAAATGAATGATATCGGTATGACAGAGGTAACAAAAGACTCACAACTGATGTTGTATGGGGATTTGATTATTAGAGGTGTGGTAAACGAGAAGATACATACGGTTTGTTTTCCTGAAGGTAAAATGAATAGTGATTGAGACATTGGGTATGAGGTGTAAGAAAGCTAAAAAAGTTGGTAATGGTAATAGGGACAAATAACTTGATTGGGAACAAGGAACATGTAAGAGTGGATATCAGGAAGTTGTTGAGAAGGATACAAGATAATAGTGATAGGAAAGGTAGTCAGTATGCTGCCAAGGTATGACCATGATGAAATGAGGCAGAGAGTGAAGACTGTGAATGATATGATAGAACAAATGTGTGAGGAAAAAAGGAGTGAAGTTTCTTAATCTGCGGAATGAGTTTGAAGGATGAACTGTATAAGAGTGTAGGGCTGTATTTGAATGGTTTTGGTGTGAGTCATTTGGAGAGGCTGCTGCTGGAAGGTAAAGAAATGAGTGAAGAGAATGAATCTGATTGAGTAAGAAGATATGTGAAAGAGAGGGAGATGAGAATAAGAGCACAATTGTACAAAACAAAGGGGGAAATGGAGAGGCTAAGAGTGGACGGAACACAGCATGAGAAAGGTTGCATACATAGACAAAAAAAAAAGTGAAAGGGATGACTGAGATCAAGTGAAAACAGTTAAATTCAAGAAGGTTCTAAGATGAATAAGGAGAAAAAGAAATGATAAGTATAGAGAAATCACATCTAATAAGTGGTATCAGTGAAACTTGTTATAGATCCAGGAATGAGCTGTTATGTTTGTATACAACTGCTAGAAGTGTAAGAAACAAGGTACATGAAATGGTTGAATTGAGTCTGTTCACCCAAGAATTGTTGGAATAAGTGAGACATGATTGAATGAGATGACATCCTAACAGCAATAGAGATGGAAAGTATCATGTGTTCCATGAAGATAGCAAGAGTAAAAAGGGAGGGGAGAAGAGGGGGGGTACTATTGATGACAGAGAAAGAGTTATGTCCATACAAGGTAGAAATGCAAGAGGGAAACAGTGGCAGTGGTTTTGAGGAGTATGGTGTGAGACAGAGGTTAATACAATGAAATAGTCGGATATTGTTATAAACCTATGGATGATAGTGACCATGAAATGCACAATCAAATTAGCCAAGAAAATAAGAAAAGGGTGATCATTATGAATGATATTCTTGAGAGACACTTGTGACATTAAATTAAGAATTATAAACATGTTAACACAAGAATATTTTAATGTTTACCAAATATTTCAGTCTCAAACTAACAGACTATCCTCAGTGGCTTGATAGGAACAGTTTTTACAAGGTGGAATACAAACAATTGATCATTCAAAAGTAGAACGAGCCACATGATGTTACATTGCTAAGCATTAAAAAAAGGTAAATTTCATCACAGTGATGAATAAATTATAGGTATTAATTCACAATTTCATATAACAATCTTAATTTATAAATTCAATTAAAGATAACATTAGACTAATGTAAGAATTAAAGGTCTCGATTAAAAAAAAAAAAAAAAACTTTTAGTGTGTTATACAGATTAAACTTTCCCATATTTTCGACAAGGATATACAGTCATTTCGATTCAAGTTAGGGCGTTGAAGTAAGGCCTCGTCAATCTCTTTGAATACGCATTCGAATTTATAGCGACATCTGTGTAGAAGGCGAGTCTTGGACCAGAGAATGTTGCGGCTAGTCTCTATCCTGTGCTGTGCCAATCCAGACTTATCAGATTTGTTGTGAAGAATGTATGATTGATGTTTCTTGTATTCTTTTTTTTATAGAGCATCCTGTTTGTCCAAAGTACAGCAGATTGCAGTTACAAGGAACCTGATATATACCAAGCAGAGACATAGTTGAAATAGTGTTTATCTTTAGAAGAGGGGAAAATGGGAACTCCACTTTCCCAATGCTTCAGCTAACTTTTATTTAGAACATCTAGGAGACGTCCCATTTTCATCTATATTCCCTCAACCATCCTTTGGTTAGATATATAGACGACATTTTTTCAGTGTGGCTTCACAACAGATATTCCTTACCTTCCTTTTTATCCAAAATCAATTCCTTAAATCCTTGTATTAAATTTACCATGGAGTTTGAAAAAGACAACAAGTTATCCTTTTTAGACATCCTCCTCATCCACTCACCTTCAGGTATTCTGACAACAACAACAACATTTTACAGATAACCCACTTTCACTGGACATTACTTTCTCAAAAAATCTGCCCATCATCCTTATCAAAAAAACAGGAATCATAAAATGTTTAATTCGACGAGCTAGAACTAATTGCTCAACTCCCCATGATTTACAGAAAGAACTTTCAACTATCAAACAGCACATGAAATTAACAGATGTTGTGTAGTTTTTTTCGGCTTCTCCGAAAAAAACTACACATCTGTTCGATTCCTACAATCCCCAGAACAACAAAGAATCAATACGTCGAATTCCAATTCCATATATTTCCAGGATTCCAGAACCAATTTCAAGAATTCTGAAGAAATATGATTTAACAGCCACTTATATCCCTATTAACAAAATATCCACCTATTTCCCCTCTTCTAAAGATAAATGCGCAACTATGTCTCTGTCTAAATAAAGACTAAGTATTGCTTGATATAATGCCCCATTCACACCATATAACTGCAGCATATTGAATAGCTTCTCTCTCTCGGCACCTTGTCATATGCCTTTTCCAGATCGACAAAACTTAAATACAGATCTTTGTTATATTCCCATGATTTCTCGACTATTTGTCGTAAATTGAAGATCTGATCCTGACAGCCTCTATTTGGCCTGAATCCAGCTTGTTCTTCACCAAGTTTTTCTTCCACAATTCTTCTCAACCATTTCTCAAGTATACTTGCATAGATCTTGCCAGGTACACTCAGTAGGGAAATACCTCTGTAATTCTCACATGCAGTTTTATTTCCCTTTTTATATATGGGTACTATGAGAGCTCTACTCCAATCATCGGAAATTCGTCCCTCTGTCCAGGCTTTCTGAACTATGCAGTGCAGCCACTGTAAGACTCTTATACCACCATACTTCAGCATTTCTGGTCGAATATCATCTACTCCTGCTGCCTTTCCACATTTCAAGCCTTTGATGGCTTTTTCTACTTCAAGTATGGATATGTATTCCTGAATGCATGCTTGGTCAGTGTTTTTTACCACTGTGCTGTCATCACTGCTTGTTTCATTTAGCAGTTTTTCAAAGTAATTACTCCGTACTTCAAGGATATCTTTTTCTCCCGTTTTCATGTCACCTTTATCATCTCTAATTCCTTTTATAGCACTCTTTCCTCCATTCTTAAGCTTCTTCACCAACCTCCAGAATATTTTGCCACCTTCTTGATATTTATTTTCTATATTCTTGCCAAAGTCCTCCCATGACTTTTGTTTAGCTAGTTTTACACAGTGTTTAGCATTCTTGCATTTGTCTCTATATTCTCTAAGAGCACAAGCTGACTTATTTGCCAGGAACTTTTGGTATGCTTTCTTCTTTTCCTTCACTGCCTCTTTAACCTCCTGTGTCCACCAGGGAGTTCTGATTTTTTTATCCTTACAAACAACCTCACCACATGCCTCTCTGGCTGAATCAATCAGTGTTTTCTTGAAGGCTTGCCACTGAATCTCCAAGGTTTGATTCCTGTTCTAAAACTCTTTCATTTTTCCTTCAATAATCTTTGTGTATTTTAGTCTACAGCTCACATCTGAGAGCTGTTCAACTTTTATTCGCTTTAAAACTTTCTTACATGTTATTCTTTTCAATATGAAATTCAATTTTATCCTGCTCAAGACTAAATAGTGATCACTTCCAATTGCAAATCCTCTGTACACCCTGTGTCCTGCACCAGGGAGAAAACATCACTATCAACAATAACATAGTCAATGAGACTTTTCTTATTCCTAGCCTCTTCTCTCCATGTGAATTTGTGCACATTTTTATGTTGGAACATGATGTTAGTAATAACCAGTCCATGTCCTGAGCAGAAATCCAACAGATATTTGCCATTATTATTAGCTTTGCTCTTTTCTCCAAATTTTCCCAAAATATTTTTGTATGTCTCACAATAATTTCCTACTCTACTATTTAGATCCCCAACAAGGACCAACTTTTCATTTTTCATTGTGTCAGTTGCTTTTTCTAAAGCATCAAAAAATTCCTCCACTTCTACCTTAGTAGAACCTTCTGTGGGACCATAGGCACAAATAAGTCTCATTGTCCAGTTCCCCATTCTCATATTTGCCCACATTACTCTACTTGAGACTGACTGTCATTCAAGAAGATTAGCCTCGTATTTTGTGTTGAATACTATGGCTGCTCCTTCTTTTCCTTGATTGTCATTGCCTGAATATAACATTTTGTATTTATTGCTCAGAAAGATCTCACCAGTTTTGGTCTTTTTTGTTTCAGTTACCACTATTACGTCGATCTGGTACTTATCTAATTCCTCAGCTAGCTCCATTTCTTTGCCATTCAGGCTTCTTACGTTGATAGTACCGATCTTTAACTCTGGTGATGTTGAGTTGGGGTTTATTTTCAGATTTGTTCCAGTAGCTGACTTTTCACTGTTCACCCTGGTTCCCTGGCGAAAACAACGGGGGCCTTGTTTAACCGGGCGACGCACCAGCCGCCATGAAATTTTGTCATGTTGTACCATCATTCTATATTTTGGTTTAACCAATAAGAATACAATTTGGTTGGCTAAATCCCAAATTGCCAGCCCATCCTCGTCCGTTCAGTATCCAAGTAGATACCCAACAGGGTGCACCACGAGAAGGTGAGGATTGGACATTAGGTCAGAAGCCCTGGTCAGTTCTCCACATTCCTTTAAAGGCTATGTGGAGGTCTCCTCTCAGTTATACAGCTTTGACCCTTAAGCACCCAGTAAAAAAAAGCATTTTAATTAAAATGCATTTTAGTACAGAGCAGGAAAACCTTTGGTCTGAATGACAGCAACTACCGTTTAGGGCATGCTTTCAACCAGTTTCTGACACATCATGACAGAAATGTACTTCCATTCCTCACGTGAGGTAACCCCATTGCTGATGCTGGCCACGTGGTCTGGAGCGAATTCAGTATTTAATTCATTCCAAAGATGTTCAATGGGAATGAGGTCTGGACTCTGAGACAGCCAGTCCAACACTTCAACATTGTTTCGTGGAAACCAATCTTGGACTCGCAGTGCAGTATGGCATTTAGCATTTTAGCGTGCTGAAACATGAAAGGTTCATGCCATAGTACTTCCACAGCATCGAAAGCATGAAGTTGTCCAGAATGTTCAGGTAGCAATCAGACATCATGGTTTTGAGCACATCCAATGGACCAAATCTCATCTAACTAAAATACCCCTATACCATTACTGAGTCTCCACCAAACTTGACAGTTGGAATGATGCAGTCCTGCCAGAACCATTCCTTGGGTAATCTCCCGATCCAAATGTAACCAGCAGAGTGAAACATTTGCAAGCATGATTCATCACTCCAAAGAATCATTTTCCAATCATCTACAGTCTAGGAACATAAAACACCAGTCCAAATGTTGTTTGGCCTTGATGGGGGTTATGTGTGGCTTATTCGCAGCAGCTCTGCCATGGTAACTTAAGGAATGCAACTTGCTGCAGACAGTTCTAGGACTAACAAATGTCCCTGCAGCATTTTCCAAGTTGACTGTGAGGTCCACTGCTGATGACGTGCAGGATGCTTGAACATTCCGAGAGAGCTTGTTGATCTCAGTCAATGAGTGTCGGTGGCCTCCTAGAGCATTTCCTTGCTGTACTAGCACCATCAACTTTCCACTTACAAATGATATAAGTGACAGTGGATTTCAGTAAACTGAGACAGATAGCAATGTCACAGACAGAAAGACCATCGTCCCATGCTGAAAGTCATTCAGTTCAGCTGAACGTGGCATCTTGACATTGAGTACACTGCAAAATATGCAGCACCTCCCACCTTTTTTTTTTTTTTTAAACCAGACTTAGGCAAACACTCCCTGAATGTTTACATGTGTTAGGATCTGAAATTTGCATAGCACATAAGGTGTCTAAATACTTTTGTCGACCTAGTGTATATATAAGATTTCCAAAATTTCTTACCTTATTAATATGTACTTCAAATATTAAAACAGAATTAGGTGGTATCTTGTTCCCAACAGCTTGTGTTCCATAACCATGAGAAGGTGGAATGACTAATAATCTTTTCCCATTTTTCTTTGCTCCTAGAAGTCCTTCTTCCCAACCCTAGATAAACAAATATAAACAGACTATAGTCTTTTAGAAATTTAACAACTGAAGACACTAATAATCTTAGGCACCACTGACTATCACTCATCTTGAGTTTAACAATTTATGGAAATAACAGGTAAACAAATTAAAATGTTGATTAATAAAAGGCATAGTGATATTTAACCACCATCCTGTCAGCAACTTCAGAGTACAAATTCAACTGGCGAGTTCCTACAGACATCACAGAGTGTGTCAGATGATGTGGAAAGAGAAAATGTAACTATAACATCAGTAAAGATGTAAATGTCTAGTGAGTACTCCTTTATGGCTTGAATTTTATGACTAACAATCGATGTCAGCCTAAGTCATAAAATTAATTTTGCAAACTGCTGGATAGCTTCACATTGTTATACTTTTTATTGGGGTGGTTTAATGGTGATGGAGACTCAGAAACAAACTTGAAAGATTAAAATGTGATTTGTATATAACTGTTTTCTTCGATCTGACTGTATTGGAGAAAACAGTTATATACAAATGACTGATGACTGTTTACTTCAATCTGACAGACTTGCAAATAAGTTTTATATATATATATTTATACACACACACACACACACACACACACACACACTGGGGGGGGCACCCGACCCCCATGTTCTGGACTGGTAGGCCGGTTCTCCTTGAATTCTGATGACTCGAAAGGGGGGTACTGTCCCCTGGCACCTAGGATATCCCCTGAGTATCGAGTCTTCAAAAGGGGCTCCACCCCCTCGTGCCTACGGTGCCCAACTTCCCCAAGTTTCGGACTGGTTGGCCGGCTCTCCTCAAATTCTGACTCAAAAGGGGGTCTTCCCCCTGGCGCCTAGGGCATCCCCTGAGTGTTGAGTCTTCAAAAGGGGACTCCCCCCCCAGTACCCAACCCCGAGTTCCGAACTGATAGACCGGTTCTCCTTGAATTCTGATGACTCGAATTTTGAAGACTCAAAAGGGGTTCTGACCCCCCGGGTTTCAACCTTTTTTTAGGGTCTAGCTACTCACTGAGGAGACCTCAAAAAAGGTTGAAACTGGTCTGGGTAGTGACCCCACCCATAATGTATTGCAGTATACATCTTCTAGTGAGATGTGCTTTACATTATGGGAAATACTAAGAATAGTGATCAGAGTTTTACCCACCTTTACAATGAGTTGTCCTGGTGTTATACCATCTTTAGACTTGAACTATGTTTCAGGCGCAAACTTAACTGTTTGCTTACTTGGGATTAGGAGTTAAATAACCAAGCTTATAAAATTATTTGGTAACCCTAATATAGGTAGATATATATATATATATATATATATATATATATATACTAGGGGAATCCCCCCCCCCCGAGTTCCGGACTGGTTGGCCGGTTCTCCTTGAATTTCGAAGACTCGACACTCAGGGTAGCCCCCTCAGTTTCAAAAAGTTTCAAATAACTTGACACAAAAATGTTACAAAAAAAAGCTTATCATTTTATATTATAGGGTAGATATATATCATCATCATCATCACGAACAATGGGCTCACTGCCCGTTGATGTCTGATGCCTGTTTCACTATCTTCTTCCACCTTTCTTTGTCCAGTGCACAGTGTCGCAGTTTTTGTACACCCATTCCACACCAATCTTTTATATTGTCTATCCATTCTCTGTATGGTCTACCTCTTCTGTTTAAACATCCAAAATACCAAACATAAATGTCTTTATCTTCCAGTCCTCACTCATTCTACAGATGTGTCCAAATAATTGCAGCTTCCGTTTTATAATCTTCTGCATTAGATTCTGTTTTGGTTGTATCTTCTGATAGAGCTCTTCATTGGTGATTTTCTGTACCCATCCTATTCTTAGAATCTTCCTGTAACAAGTTCTTTCAAATGCCAAAATTCGTTTTCTTGATTCCTTATTTATTACCCACGTTTCAGATCCATACAGTACACCGTTGAAGATGCATGTTTCCAGTACTCTTAGTTTTGTTTGCAGACTGATCACTTTACATTTCCAGATGTTATACATGGCTGTCAGATTTGTTCTTCCCTTTGCAATCCTGATCTTTATTTCCTTTTTACAGTCCAAGTCATATGTCAGTTTACTTCCCAAATATGTGAATTGTTCTACATTTTCTATATCAGTTCCATCCACTTGTATCTTTTGTTTCATGTTCTTCTCACCAAATACCATTGTCTTTGTTTTTTCTAAGTTCATAACAAGCCCAAATCACTTCCTAATTTAACAGTTTAATCCTGATCTTTATTTCCTTTTTACAGTCCAAGTCATATGTCAGTTTACTTCCCAAATATGTGAATTGTTCTACATTTTCTATATCAGTTCCATCCACTTGTATCTTTTGTTTCATGTTCTTCTCACCAAATACCATTGTCTTTGTTTTTTCTAAGTTCATAACAAGCCCAAATCACTTCCTAATTTAACAGTTTCAGTGTTTTTTGTAGTTCTCTTTTGTCTTCTTCACTAATAACAATGTCATCTGCAAATCTCAGATTGTTAATTCTCATTCCATGTACAGATATTCCTTTGGCATCTTCCTTCAATTTGTCCATTGCTCTTTCTAAATGTGCGATGAAAATGCTTGGTGATATTGGGTCTCCCTGTCTAGTACTTCTGCTTGTTTTAAACCATTTCCCCAAATCATCACCTATTCTAACTGCTGCAACTGCATTCTGATAAACATCTTTTAATATAGCTATTAGTTTGTTATCAATTCCATAGAATTCCAGAACTGCTAATGTCACTTTCTGGTCAATACTGTCAAATGCTTTCTGAAAATCAACAAAGCAGTATATATGTTTTTGTTTGTTCTCCTAGCTTTCTCTGCTATTAACCTCGTTGTCAAAATCTGTTGAATTGTAGTTCTATCATTCCTAAATCCTGCTTGCTCATCTGCAAGTTATGCTTCCAATTGTGTTCTCAATCTTTCTGTCAATATGATCATCATCACTTTACTAAGGTGACTTATCAAGGCAATTGTTCTATAATTTTTACATTCTAGCTTATTTCCTTTCTTGTATAATGTTACTAATATTAATTTCACCCCACTCCTCTGGCATTTTCCCTTCTTTCCATACAATATTACATAGTTGGTGCATTTCTGTAACCATACTTTCACCACCATATTTAATCATTTTTCCAGTAATGTTATCATTACCAGGACTCTTGTTGTGTTTTAGCTGTCCTTTTGCTTTTTCTACTTCTCCTCTTAAAATGTCCATATCATGCTCATTACCTGGTGGTAATATCTGCTTCAATTCTTCAGTCAGTTTCCCAATGCTATCTGAATCTAGTTTTTCTTCATATAACTCACTACAGTATCTTGTCCACCGCTGTACATTTTTTTTCTTTATTCATCAATACTTTGCCTTTTTCATCTTTAATTGTGGTCTGTTTTGGTTGCCACTTTCTATTAATGGTTCTGGTCATTTTGTATACCTCCCTTGTTTCAGGCTCTCCATAGTACTGTTCTATATTGTTGCATTGGGCTTCTAACCATTTCATCTTATCCATTCGGACTGCTTTTTTCACCTCATTACACTTTCTTCTATGTTTCTTAGATATATATATGTATCATACCATTATTATCCTGAGACAGATTTATCATATTTAACCCTCATTATCAAAACTGAATAGGACATCCTATCTACAAAAGGGCAGGCTGTTTAATAGATGATCTCTCTCTCTCTCTCTCTCTGTTATTTTATTTCTGCCTTATGCCATTTCTATAGATTTTCATGGATGTTGCTCCACCAATGTGGTTACCATCATTCCTTAATTTCCCTGTAAGTACACTGGTGTCCAAAACCTAAAATTTAAAATGTTTTAAGACTAAGTAGATTTTTTTTTTAATCTTAAAAGAAACATTTAATTTTTATTATTTCTTTTTTGTTCTTTTTTATATTTTACTGGATGTGGAAACACATTGGTGTTGGTTCACAAATTTTGCTTCTTGCGTATTTCGGCGATTAATGAATATTAGTAAATATATGCATATTCATATAAGTTTCATTTCAAAGGTATTGATAACAAACACAAAAAAGATTACAAATGCAAAATCTTGAATATAAATTGTATTAAATATAAATACAATAAATAATATATGTCTATATTACAATTTTTTTTTGATGGGGGCCATGAAATATTTTAATTTTTCCAAAGGGACCCTTGGCATCCATAAGTTTGGAAAGCACTAACCTAGATGATTTCAACACAGGGAAGAATTATTGGAAGGCTTCTGAAGAAGGCCGCAGAATTACTGATATTGCCAGAGTTAGAAATTTCACGTAGCATTCTATTCAGGCTCTGGGCAGAGTTTCAAACCAATGGAATGTGTTCCAGATGTTTGCAAAGAGGTCAACCCTCACTCTACCACAGAGCATGAATACAGATTTTTGATTAAAACAATAAAACATAATTGATGCACCACGGCAGGTAAGAAAAAGTTGGCTCCATTCAAGCACAAGTATGTGGATATCTTGGCAAACTGTGGCAAGATGTCTGTGACGACTAGGCTTATACACCATCTCATGGACTGTAGTCTGCATCCCTTTCTCCACAGCTCATCACAGAACAAGTTTACAGTGGTGGTGGTCTATCCATAAAATTTAGACAAGACACCAATGAGCTAATGTACTCTTTAGAGATTAGAGTCATTTTAGTCTTTCCTCCAATTCTAGATGGCACTTGATCTGTCGTGAAAGTAGTGCTGCTTATCATTACAAGAATGTTCTTGAAAAGGAAAGATATAGTGGTGCAGGAGTGATTGTGTGGGGAGGCATTATATTTAATGGATGCATAGAGCTAGACGTACTGGAAAAAGGGACTATGACTGGTGAACGATATCGCAACAAAGTTCTTTAACATCACGTTTGATTGTTCTGTGGCGGTGTACATGGAGAATTCATTTTCATGGATGACAATGCCATACCACATCATACACAAGCAGTGGAAATACTTCTGGAGATTGAGGATATTAATCGAATCAAGTGGCCAGCATGTTCCCCAGATTCCCCCTCCCCCAGAACATGTTTAGAAAGCAACAAGGAGATGCACTGTTGCTAGAAATTCTCCTCCAGAAAACAAACAAGGCCTTATCCATGCTCTGAAGGAGGATTCAGCCAGTTTGTCCCAAGAACTCCTGAATCACTTGGTGCTAAGCATAGTACGATGTAAATATTCCATACTGAAATGCCTCTTTGTATAGTTGATAAGAAGTCTTATCAACTATATTACTGTTGATAGCAATATTTTTCCATTGGTTCAGTACACAAGAGTACAAAGAGAATTTGAATCTGGAAGTGATCACTATTTACTTTTGAGAGAGGGAAAATTGAATTTCATATTAAAAAGATGAGTGTGTAAGAAAGTTTTAAAATGAATCAATGAAGGGAGCAGCTTGCAGATGTGAATGGTAGACTAAAATAAACAAAAATTATTTAAGAAAAAATGAAAGAGTTTGAAAGCAAAAACAAAACCTTGGAGATTCAGTAGTAAGTTCTGCAGAACACATTGATTAATTCAGCCAGAGAGGCAGGTGGTGAGGTTGGCAATGTGGCAAAAATATTCAAAAAGCCATTAAAAAAGCCTAGAAATGGAGGAAAGAGAAGTGTAAAAGGAATAAAAAATGATGGTCACTGAAGATAAAGATATTATAGATATCTGGAGTAATTACTTTGAAAGATTGCAAACTGAAACAAGCAGTGATAGCACAGTAGTAGGAAACATTTAAGAGGAATACAATCAGGAGTACATATCAATATTAGAGATAGAAAATGCCAAAAAATATGAAATATGGAGGTCTAAAATTTATACAGTGGCTGCACTACATAATTCAGAAGGCCTGGTCAGAGGATTGAATTCTGGATGACATGAGTAGAGCTCTCATAGTACCATCTATAAAAAGGGAAATAAAACTGAAAGTAAGTATTACAAAGGCATTTACCAACTGAATGTTCATGGTAAGATTTATGCAAGTATACTTGAAAAATAGCTAAGAAAAATTGTGGAAGCAAAGCTTGGTGACGAACATGCGATTCTGGTCAAATAGAGGTTGTCAGGATCAAAATTTCACTTCAAGACAAATGGTAAACAAATCATGGGAATATAAAAAAGATCTCTATTTAAGTTTGTAGATCTGGAAAAAATCATACAACAAGATGCCAAGAGGAAAGCTGTTCAAAAAATACTACAGTTATATGGTGTAAATGGGTCATTATATCAAGCAATACTTAGTCCATATCTGAGTTGTAGGTTAGCAGTTAGAACTGAAGGAGTTACAGGAAGATGGTTTGATGTTAAATCAGGTATGAGACAAGGGTGAACATTATCTCCACTTTTTTATCATCTACACAGATCACATTACAAAGTAAACTGATATTAAATGTGATATCAAAATTGGAGATGTTAATTTCAGCTCTTTACTATATGCAGTTGTTATACTTCTAAATACCGATACAAGTCTGCAGGATTCTCTGACTAAATTAAAAAACCATTTTAATAAATTTGGTAAGAAAATCATCATCAAAGACAAAACATTAAAAAATAGGCAGAAACATTGAAAACATCAACTACATCCTGAATAGAGAACCTATAGAATGTGTAAAACATTTCAGTTATTCAAACATAGTTTTTAGTGAAGATGGCAAATTAAATATGGAAATAGACAACAGAACTAGCAAAGCTAGTATGGTAGGAAATCAACTTAGTAAATTTATATGGAATGAGAGAGAAATTAGTCAAACACTAAACTAATTGTATACAAGATAGCATTCAAACCAATTTTAACTTATGGATCTGGGAGCTAGGTTAGGAATAAAACAGTTGATCAAAGGCTGTAGACCACAGATGTGGCAGTTCTGAGAAATATTAGAGAGCAGACACATGGTATCAGTAGAAGATTCAGCTTAAAAATGAGGATATTAGAAAATAACTTATATAGTTAGCAGAGATAATCTTAAGTAGTATGATCACTCAAACAGAATGGGAGAGGAAATGTTTGCAAAACAAGCGGTATTTGCAGTTGGCAGGATAAAAGACCCATAGGAAGACCAAGATAGGTGGATTGGTACAGTAAGAAGTGTAGTAGAAGACAGAAATATAAGATCTGATAATATATGGGTCTTAATAGATAAGATTAATTTGAAGGAAAACTGTTGATTTGAAGTTAGTAATGATTAACTTTTTTCATATAGTACTATCATAATATCCTGTACATCCCTTGAGAGAGTACATGTCAGGAATTTGAAAGACTTAGTTTTATTTTTACATAATCAAGAAATCTTGCTCTATAGACTCGATAAACCAAATATGGAACATTTTACAAACACCTCAGGCCTCTAATAAATAGTGTAGTGGTAGTTTCATACTACCACTACACTATTTGTAGTGGTAGTATGAAACTATGAATGAAATCCATCTACCATCTAAAAACAATCATAAACACCCATGCTCAAGCAGGATTCAAACCTCCATACTACTGATTGAAGAGTTGGTACACTAACCACTTGGCTAACCAGACCAACAATGTATTCCAGAAACATTTTTCAGTTGTTTCCTGTAGCTTTTAACTCACTTTTCAGAATTATACTAATGATTGAACATTCATTGTTCAATATGAATGATTCTGTGCAATGTCCATTTGTAATACATAGTAAATGGAAAATGTAAGCAGCTTTTGCTACCATCTTCACACATGAAATATGGGTTAACCTTTCATTCTCAATACAGCACAATTTACTAGGGAGCTAGTAAATTGTTAGATATGTTTTTAACCACCATCTGATGCTACAGCAGTAGCTTGCTGGTAGATTGCTAGTAAATTGTTAGATATGTTTTTAACCACCATCTGATGCTACAGCAGTAGCTTGCTGGTAGAATCACTTTACTGCTATAGAGATAGAAAGCATACACAGTAAATAGTATACACAGAACTGAAACATATGGTAATACATCAGCAGGATTCCCAACTAGCCAAATGAATAATACTGCTGCCACTTGCTCAACTGCTGTGCCTGGAGGGAGTCTAAGTAAAGAACAATGTAAGGGCAATAAGCGACACATGGAAAGTAGAGTAGAAGTTCTATTCTAAAGTCTTTCATTTCAATGTACATGCCTGCTCTAAATTTTCAGCATCACCAACCAAGAAAGACCATGACATGGTATTCAACAACAAAAAATTTCAAAAATGTAACAAAAACAACTTCCACATTCATTTCATCAACATACATAGCCTCAATGTAGACATTAATGACTGACACACACACACACACACACACACACACACACACACACACACACACACACAAACACAAACACACACCACTCACATGCATCAAAACCTGGCCTGTTATATCTCCTAGAACCTCAACTGGCATCTACAAGAAATATTGTCCAAGAAATATAAGATGCATGGTTATTTCCATAATGGAAGGTGCAGGGACACCTTACATTCCCTCTTTATGACCTACTCCAAGTATATCAAATTTCATTTTCATCTACTAACCAAGATATTAGTTAAACCCCACCATTCTCCCAACATCTTGGACCTTTCCTGAACCAGTGCTCTTATTACGGACATTAGACCAACTCTTCATATCTCCAACCATAACTCTTGTATGTGTTTCCTTTCCTACAAATCAAAAGGGGCTGTAAAAATAATCATAATTTAAAATTATGAATATTTTTACAAATTAGTACATTATTAGTTTCAAAACACATATTGTC